>NC_084585.2:14676611-14976611 GCF_033978685.3 Nerophis lumbriciformis
TCTAATTTACTGGCTTTTACCTGTATATATATATATATACCGTATTTTTCGGACTATAAGTCGCTCCGGAGTATATGTCGCACCGGCCGAAAATGCACAATAAAGAAGGAAAAAAACATATATACGTCGCACTGGAGTATACGTCGCATTTTTGGGGGAAATTTATTTGACAAAATCCAACACCAAGAATAGACATTTGAAAGGCAATTTAAAATAAATAAAGAATAGTGAACAACAGGCTGAATAAGTGTACGTTATATGAGGCACAAATAACCAACTGAGAACGTGCCTGGTATGTTAACGTAACAAATTATGGTAAGAGTCATTCAAATAACTATAACATATAGAACATGCTATATGTTTACCAAACAATATGTCACTCCCGATCGCTAAATCCCATGAAATCTTCCTCCCCGGTGTCGCCTCGGGTATGTCCTCTCTTTCTGATGCTCGATCGCCGTTCTTTGCTGCATATTTCACTACGTCCAGCTTGCAATCTGCAGTATATGATTTCCTTTTCGGTGCCATTTTAGTTCAGCCCTTCTCAGTTTTTATAAGTTACCGCCAATATTGATGTGATCCATTTTAATAGCTACGGCAGTAGCATATAGCATATAGCATATAGCAGTTAGCATCCCATGACCCACAATGCACTTCTGCCATGACCCTCCCCCGCCGAATTCTTATTGGTTGACGTGTGAGTGACGATTGCTGACGTGTGTGTGACGATTGCTGCCATATAATTTATATATAATAATTTCACACATAAGTCGCTCCGGAGTATATGTCGCACCCACGGCCAAACTATGAAAAAGACTGCGACTTATAATCCGAAAAATACGGTATATATATATATATATATATATATATATATATATATATATATATATATATATATATATATATGTATACATATGTATATACATATGTACAATGCATATGACAATATGACAGGGTTCCTGAATAGGAAGCCAAATATTAAGATGTTGGAGTGTGTTGGAGTTGATGCCAAAGGGTTATAGACTCTCTTTTGAAATGCAAGGACATGAGTTCAAGTGCCATCAGGGACTTGTTTTTTGCTTAGGTTTTTTTTTCATAGATTTGTGATTAAAATGAAAATCCCTTATTATTACACATTTTCCTGGAACACACTGTACATTTTATGCATATTTCCGGGATATATTTTGAAATGTTGACAGTCATGCACAGTGTGGGTAAGCTTGCCTCATTTGAGCTATGTTTTATTTTATTTTAAATGCTTAAATGCTTTTAAATCCTTACATGCTTTTAAATATAAATTGAGAGCATTTGAAGGAGCCTATATTTCTTAGCTATATTTTTATCTAATCAGATTTATTGGTGTGATGCCATAATTACTAATATCAATCTGATAGTTATCATACACCCGAACAAATTACACATTAAGGCTAAGAGATGAAATGCATGACTACATTGTTCAGTCCCTCCAGAACTTTGAATATTTTTTGTGATTACCGCAGCTTAAAATGCCCACATCAGCTTATTCAGAAGGTTGCCTCAAAAGTTGAGATGTTTAAAGGCTTTTATTTTTTTCAACAACAATGAATCAACTTGTGGTTTTATGAATTTGTTAGCAATGTTTGAGATGTTCCTTGTAACATTAACAGAAAAAAAAACATTGGAATTCAACAAAATGTTGATGTTTTTCTCATTTTATTCCACATAGACCTAAAAGTAGACACTAGATGCCATTAATAGCACCTACTCAGATCTCATTGTCAAATTACTGTACTGTTTTAATACATTTTAACTAATATTAGTCATAATTCATTACAATTATAGAAATATATATCACCAAAGGCTTTGTTATTGTCCACTGTCTGCTCTGTCGTCCTCAAGTTGCAGACATTCTCTGTGTATGTTTTAACTTAAAAAGTGTTTTTCCATCTTAAACATTAATTTAGATCTGCGCGTTAGGAGCCTTTGTGGACTAATAAGAGTTATCTATAGCACTATTTTTTATTTAAATGAGAAACAATGAGAGATTATCATCACACTTCAACTTCTCCTACATGTAAATGCAGCATCTTTGCTAGGTCAGCATTGCAAATGGAGGCTTAAACCGGAACAGGGAGCGGGTTTACGTTACCCGTGAGGACGACAATTGTAACGTTTGAGCAATAAAGAGTTGTTATATCGTTACACATTGTCCTGCTTTGTCTACACAAGAAACCAATCCAGTCCAATCCACTTAATTTATATAACACATTTAAAAAAACAATAGAAGTTTCACAAAGTGCTGCACAGAAGTTAAAACATACATGCGAGAAGAGTCAGTAATATAAAACATTTAACTATAAAAAGAATAAATACATAAAATACATCAGAGAAAATAAAATATACTAAAATCACACAACTCTCATGCTTGTTTAAAAGCCAAAGAGTAAAAATATGTTTTAAGACGTGATTTAAAACTCATTAAAGAGGGAGCCGTTCGAAAAGCAAGAGGGATTTTGTTCCAAAGTTTTGGAGCCACAGCAGAAAGTGCTCGATCACCTCTGGATTTTAATCAGGTTTTTGGGACGACAAGAAGAAACTGATCAGTTGACCTCAGAGACCATGTGGGGTTGTACATTTTTAAAAGGTCTGACATATATTGTGGCGCTAATCCGCTAAGAGATTTAAAAACAAGCAAAAGTATTTTAAAATGAATTCTAAAATGAACTGGGAGCCAGTGAAGGCATGCTAAAATGGGGGTAATGTGTTCATGTTTTTTAGTGCCAGTTAAAAGGCGAGCAGCAGCATTTTGGACTAACTGCAATCGAGTGATTGAGACTTGGTTCATTCCAACGTAGAGGGAGTTGCAGTAATCCAAATGTGATGACATAAAAGCATGGATTACCCGCTCAAAGTCATTAAAAGATAAAATTGATTTAATTTGTGCGAAAAGTCTTAGATGATAAAAACTAGATCTTACAACGGAGTTAACCTGCTGTTCCAATTTAAAATCATTGTTTAACTTAAAAAACAAGATTTGTGACTGTTGGTTTTAAATAAGGCATCAGGGGGTCCAGGTCACTCGGGGGAGCATTCTGTTAGACTTTGGAGTCAAATAAAATGATTTAAATTTAGAAAGTTTACCGCCCACCATGCTTGAAACAATCATACGTTTGGATTAGACAGTTGACGCCTGAGCAGCACTCAGAGACAAGTTTGTTTTGCCAAAATGACGCTGATCGGCCAGAATATTAAAGAAAGTTACGGACTTTGAACAAAGTTAAAAGTTAAAGTTAAAGTACCACTGTGATGAAATTACTCTCTGCGTTTGACCCAACCCCTTGTTCCACCCCCTGGGAGGTGAGGGGAGCGGTGAGCAGCAGCGGTGGCCGTGCTCGGGAATACTTTTTGGTGGTTTAACCCCCAATTCCAACCCTTGATGTTGAGTGTCAAGCAGGGAGGTAATGGGTCCCATTTTTATAGTCTTTGGTATGACTCGGCCGGGGTTTTGAACTCACGACCTACCAATCTCAGGGCGGACACTCTAAACACAAGGCCACTGAGCAGGTAAAGTTGCGGAGCCGTGCCTAAGTTGCGGGAAATGGATTAAACTTGCGTGAATTTTCGCTATTGCGAAATCCCGGAGGGACTGACTGTTTATCACAATGATGCGTCAAGTGAATATTTAGGATGAATTTTCAAGTCCAAGCTATATGAAGATGCGTGTTTATTGGACGTAAGCGTATCTTCTGTTTAACGAGGCAAGGTGTGGCCTAAGGAGAAACTTAAAACTGTCAAAACGTCTGTGATAGATTGTCTTCAAACGCGGGCATATGATTTTCTACACAAGCTTTCTGTGTAAGCATAAACTGAGCTAATCCATGGCTTTGGCACTTGGTGTCAATCAATAATTGGAACCCTTGATTTCACCTCCAGAACGTTCCATTGAGTGTCCAACAGATAACGAGTGATGAGTTTTAAGCTTTGGGAGTCATTTGTGCCATTGCTGGATGCGCCTCTAATCCTAGTCTAAACAGCTCACATCAATTCATCTCTTAAAAGGCGGAGGAAGTGCAGGAGTGTGTGTGTGTGTGTGTGTGTGTGTGTGTGTGTGTGTGTGTGTGTGTGTGTGTGTGTGTGTGTGTGTGTGTGTGTGTGTACAAGTGCAGAAATTAACCAGGGGGGAAATCATTTGTAAAACCCTCCCCTCTGTGCACGGGGCCACAATCAATATTCGAGGCGGCAAACTTAGAACAACAGATGCGTGTGTGCGATGTGGTCCAGGATGGCGGCGACATTAACATGCTGCGTGTGCTTTGCTCGACGCGGCACGCTAGTTCTTGAGCACAAAGAGAGCTCTTGATCCCGAGCACAGAAACACTGCACCGGCCCTTTTTTTTTATTCAGTCTGCAAGGGGAGCAAATAATGACAAACAAGCGGCGTGTTCGGAAAGACAAACTTTTCACTGCTTCTGATGGTGTTGGTGTCCATCCATCCATCCATTTTCTACCGCTTATTCACTTTGGGGTCGCGGGGGGCGCTGGCGCCTATCTCAGCTACAATCGGGCGGAAGGCGGGGTACACCCTGGACAAGTCGCCACCTCATCGCAGGGCCAACACAGATAGACAGACAACATTCACACTCACATTCACACACTAGGGCCAATTTAGTGTTGCCAATCAACCTATCCCCAGGTGCATGTCTTTGGAGGTGGGAGGAAGCCGGAGTACCCGGAGGGAACCCACGCAGTCACGGGGAGAACATGCAAACTCCACACAGAAAGATCCCGAGCCTGGGATTGAACTCACTACTCAGGACCTTCGTATTGTGAGGCAGATGCACTAACCCCTCTGCCACCGTGCTGCCTGGTGTTGGTGTATAAAATAAATAAAAAAACATGTGTCCATGTGACATATTACATGGACACAGAACTTATAGGGCTCAGTCATAACTGCCCAGTCAGGCATTTGAAAAAGCTGTTTGACTAACAGCATAGGAAGTAACGGTATCTACTTGGATTGTTTATTTGCTTTTCTTCTGTTTTGCAGGAACAGTACGTGTTCGTCCACGACGCCATCTTGGAGGCGTGTCTGTGCGGCAACACGGCTATCCCCGTGTGTGACTTCCGAGCCATCTACTACAACATCAGCAGACTGGACCCTCAGACCAACTCCAGCCAGATCAAAGATGAGTTCCAGGTGAGGTCCTAAGGTCATTGACTTGGAAGAAGGAAAAGAGCATCGCTCTCGTTGGCATGACAACTTTGCATCACATATGCAATTGTTTTGGACCGACTCAGACGTCATTCATGTTTGTGTTCAACATGTACAGCACATTCCTTTGCCTATTTTTGGTCAACCACTCCACTTTTGGGTTGAGAGTTTTTTCCTTCTCAGACCTGTAGGGGGAGTTCTTTGAGTATCTGTTATACATAGTGTAGGAATATACATATATATATATATATATATATATATATATATATATATATATATATATATATATATATATATATATATATATATATATATGGGTTAGTGCATCTGCCTCACAATACGAAGGTCCTGAGTAGTCTTGGGTTCAATCCCGGGCTCGGGATCTTTCTGTGTGGAGTTTGCATGTCCTCCCCGTGACTGCGTGGGTTCCCTCCGGGTACTCCGGCTTCCTCCCACTTCCAAAGACATGCACCTGGGGATAGGTTGATTGGCAACACTAAATTGGCCCTAGTGTGTGGATGTGAGTGTGAATGTTGTCTGTCTATCTGTGTTGGCCCTGCGATGAGGTGGCGACTTGTCCAGGGTGTACCCCGCCTTCCGCCCGATTGTAGCTGAGATAGGCTCCAGCGCCCCCCGCGACCCCAAAGGGAATAAGCGGTAGAAAATGGATGGATGGATGGATATATATATATATATATATATATATATATATATATTGTACGGTATACCTGTATTGGTATAGTAACGAGATACTAATGGATCATATTCGGTACTGTACCACTTCTAAAAATAACCGGTACACCACCCCCGGCCCCCGCCGTCGTCACTTCGTGTCATTGTTGGTTTTCGAGTAGACGAGCATGTTCGGCAACGCACAGTCACGGAGTACTTACAAGCAGTGTGTAGACAGAAAAGGGAGAATGGACGCATTTTGGCTTAAAAAGTAAAGATATAGGTGAAGTTATAACACTGAAACACCCTCAGGAAGAGGTGCTTTAAGACATGGCTAGTTAGCTAGCGGCTAAAGTCCACCTACAGTGGGCAGTGTTGTAGCTACTTCTAAATCACTAATCCTTGCCTCCATGGCGACCTATAAAGTAAGTTTCTCACAAGTATCATCCATTGAGGACGAGGAATAGTAATGATACCAAGTACAGGAGCGTATCTAGTCAATACTACTATGATTACGTCGGTATTTTTGAGCATCACAAAATCTATTTTCGTTTTTTTTTTTTTATATTATGTTTATAAACTCAGGAAATACGTCCCTGGACACATGAGGACTTTGAACATGACCAATATATGATCCTGTATCGACTTGGTATCGGATTGATACCCAAATTTGTGGTATCATCCAAAACTAATGTAAAGTATCAAACAACAGAAGAATACATGATTATTACATGTTAACAGAAGTGTAGATAGAACATGTTAAAAGAGAAAGTAAGCAGATATTAACAGTAAATGAACAAGTAGATTACCGGTAATAATCAGTTTTCTACCACTTGTCCTTAATAATTTTGACAAAATAATAGAATGATAAATGATACAATATGTTACTGCATACGTCAGCAGCTAAATTAGGAGCCTTTGTTTGTTTACTTACTACAAAAGACATGTTGTCTTCTAAGTTCCCTATTTTATTTAAGGACAAACTTGCAATAATAAACATATGATTAATGTACTGTAAGAATGTTTGTTAAAATATAGCCAGTAATGCAATTTCTTGTGTTCCCCTTTATTTAGAAAAGTACTGAAAAGTATCAAAATACATTTTGGTAAAATATTGGTACCGGGACAACACTAATGCATGTATATATATATATACACACACAGTATAAATATGTATATATATATATATATATACACATGTATATATATGTATGTATGTATACATATATATATATATATATATATATATATATATATATATATACATATATATATATATATATATATATATATATATATATATATATATATATATATATATATTATGCATAAATATATATTAAACTAATCATATTCCTTTTTAAAAATGGTGATACATATTATTTAAGTACATGAAATAATAAATACATATGTTCTGTTTGAATTGATTTAATTACAGTTATATCATTATACATATAAAGTTATACATTATCATTGTATATTTTTGTATATATATGTTTTATTATTTAGTTGTAATTATGTTTAATATTTTATTAATTAATTTAAATGATTAAGTAATCAATTAATGCATACATCAATGTTTTTTGGGGGTGTATAATTTATCTATATTGTATGTAAACAGTAAAACCCTTGTTTATTGCCTGACCATGGTAAATTAATTTCTGTTAAGTAGGAATAATTCATTATAAATCAAATATTTTCATAGTTAAAGTAAAAAAAAACGTTTTCACAACCTTCTAAATAAGTTTTTTTTTTAACATTTTGAGAGCCCACTAGACATGAAATAACACCCACATAGTCACCTTTACACTCATTTATTCCATAATGCTGCTTGAGGCTGAGCCAATCAGTGACCATGCTACTGAACAGTGGGATCTGATTGGTTTAGTCTCATCTACTCTAGTAGCCAAAACCACTGAAGTATTGATATTTTTATTTCATTTACCCACTTTTTGCCTTAAAATGCTTAATTTAGGCCGTCCAAAAAACATACAAATATGCTTTAAAAAACAAAATCTGCAAAACCGCAAACTTTGAAGCCTGATGCGGCGAGAGACGACTGTATATTGTATGTGCAGACTTGATGGACACCTTGTATTTTCTGCTCTGTTCATTGTAAGAAAGTATTTTTATTTTCACCAGACTCTAAATATAGTGACCCCTAGAGTGCGTCCAGAGGACTGCAGTGTCGGTCTGCTACCTAGGAACCACGACAAGAATCGCAGCATGGACGTTCTCTCTGCAGACCGCTGCCTGCCTTTCCTCATTTCTGTGGACGGCGAGAGCTCCAACTACATCAACGCCGCTTTGATGGACGTAAGGATTGACGCAGCTTGCTTGTGTGAAGGTGTATGTATATGTGTGTGGGTTTGTGTGTGTGTGTGCTTGTGTGAACGCTTACTCACGCATTCCATCTTGACTCCCCCAGAGCCACAAACAGCCGGCAGCATTCATCGTTACCCAACATCCTTTGCCAAACACAATGGGCGACTTCTGGAGGCTGGTGTTTGACTACAACTGCTCGTCCATCGTCATGCTCAACGAAATGGACGCCACACAGGTACGCCAACGCATCGTGAAACAAGGCCATGGCTACGCTTGCTCGAGGCAAACATTTCTTTTGAATGTGAATTTGTATAATCATTCAACCTGTCATGATTCACTTAAATAGGATTATAAATATGTCAAGTTTCCTTTTACTCTATAGTGTATAGTCTGATTAATGTAGGATTTTTAATAGTGGATCATAATAATATATATTCATTAGAGATGTCTGATAATATCGGCCTGCCGATATTATCGACCGATAAATGCATTAAAATGTAATATCGCAAATTATCGGTATCGTTTTTTTTATTATCGGTATCGGTTTTTTTTGGGTTTTTTTATTAAATCAACATAAAAAACACAAGATACACTTACAATTAGTGCACCAACCCAAAAAAAACTCCCTCCACCCATTCACACTCATTCACACAAAAGGGTTGTTTCTTTCTGTTATTAATATTCTGGTTCCTACATTATGTATCAATATATATCAATACAGTCTGCAAGGGATACAGTCCATAAGCACACATGATTGTGCGTGCTGCTGGTCCACTAATAGTACTAACCTTTAACAGTTAATTTGACTAATTTTCATTAATTTCTAGTTTCTATGTAACTGTTTTTATATTGTTTTACTTTCTTTTTTATTCAAGAAAATGTTTTTAATTTATTGATCTTATTATATTGTATTACTTTTTTCTAAAAGTACCTTATCTTCACCATACCTGGTTGTCCAAATTAGGCATAATAATGTGTTAATTCCACGACTGTATATATCGGTTGATATTGGTATCGGTTGATATCGGTATCGGTAATTAAAGAGTTGGACAATATCGGAATATCGGATATCGGCAAAAAGCCATTATCGGACATCCCTAAAATTTATTATGATTTTTATAATTATTATTTTGGTGCATGTCCTGTGGGTTAAGCCTCCCCGGTCTTTAAAACCTAGTGATACTGCTGTTTTGAACTTTAATCAAGGTTCCTTGAAAGCACCACAATTATATGCTATGTGATGCAAAAGTGAAACAAACCCCGGATTGCGAACGCCGCCACCACGGAACGTCTCCACCGTCCGACAATCCCCGTTCTGATGCGCATCGTTGCAGCTCCGCATTCCAGCGAAGTAGCACGTACTTTTACGAGATCTTGCGAATCACATAACAAGGGAAGTTGTAGTAAAGTGACCCACAAACCGTTTATTCTGTCCTACCAGAGGAGCAGAAGCAAATCAACTTGGTCCTGCCATTTGAGATACGTAAATGCAGCTAAATGGCAACATTGCGGAATGTCGCAAGCTTTGCCAAGCATCAATACCAAAAGGCGGGCGTCTGTGATGGCACTGACTTGACTTGACTCGTGGAAAAGACGACAGTTTTGCCTTGCAGAACAACTACTTTATTTTTCTATTTGTAGTAAACAACAACACAACTGTCACATCAACCCTGGAGAGCGTTGCACAAACACACCTACACACACACCCCAAAGCTGCCACAAATGATTGGAGAATGCGGAAAAAACTGTGGACACTTTGTGATTTGGATAACATCAGACCATCTGCCCTGCAGAATGAATTTGAGGACCAGCCATAGCCAATTAACAGTGAAAAGCATTCTTTTCACATATTTCAGCATATTTTCACTCACATAAAAAACATTCTAACTTGGTTGGTTTCCCTGGCTTCGAAGGACAATGCGGCGATGACACAACCATCTCCCTTTTTGTCTCTCATGGACACACACCTGTCGTTGTTGACTTTGGACTGACTATCGGCTGCACAACACCAAGGCCGCGGAACAAAGACACGCGGCAGGCTTACACACACACATGCACCTACAAAAAATATACGCCACACACACATACCCCACCCCTCGCCCAACGCCCTTGATGCGAATCCTTTAGGGGTGATGGACGGCTGGGCAGCACCTGAAGAGCTGCAGCCCGGCACCGTGGCTCCCACTACCTCCCCTCTGTTGCTAGTCTCGAGATGTTGCAATATGTGCTTTGCTATGGAGTTTTTTTCCCACTCCAGACTGGGCCCCTTTAGGAGCCCAGTCTAGATTGTATTTGTTACTCATCCTCCCCCAGCGTTGACCTTTTTCCCATCTTTTATGGGGCGGGGCGCCTTGTGGCGACCCGTCAGCGTTCCTGTTCTGTGTCCCTGTACACTGTTTGTTTGTCTAATCTTGAACGGGTTTGTGCTGAAAACAAAGTTTCATTGTACTTGTGCAATGACAATAAAGACCTACCCTACCCTACATGCACACACACACATACACACACACACACACACACACATACACATACACACACACTCACTCCCCGGCTTTCCCGGTCCCCGTATCCGCTGGTATTTGACACAGGCCTCGAAATAGCTGTCCAGGATATGCCTGTAATATGATTCTATGATTTTGGACCTCCAGAATCAGTATGTCCTCATCCATTTGTGTCAAAGAGCCTTTGACAAGTTCGACTTCAGGTCTGTCTTCACCCATTAGGACGTTTCAAAGTGTAAAATTGCATTCGCCTTGAAAATTGAGTATTTTATTTTAAAAGGAAAACTGGACAATATATGTTGTGTTTGTGCATGACTTCCTGTCCCACACAAACAGATTTGAGCTAAACTAATTTTTTGTGTTGCTCCATCAGGCGAATATAGAAGTTTTGAGTTAATTTAGCGCGGGGATGCTTTACAACACTGCAGCGGGTTCAGTGGCGGTAGAAATCGACACATTGACTTGAATGGGAAGGGAAAGAGTCCTTTGTCGTGGTGACAGCGTTCCGCAGCTGTTACGCATCCAGTGGAAATCCGGGGTTAATCAAGACTTTGCTCGATGTTGCCACAAACTTATTTATTATGTTTTTGCCTTTCTTCTATCACCTCATCCTGGTTCCCAAATGTGGGAGCTGTGAGTTAATACATGAATGTGAGCTTTGACGACGTAATGAGTGAACACTGACATGGTCCATGCCTAATTTGTTGCTATAGAACAGGGGTGTCTAACTCATTTTAGATCGGGGGCCACATGGAGAAAAATCTACTCCCAAGTGGGCCAGACTGGTAAAATCACGGCACGATAACTTAAAAATAAAGACAACTGCAGATTGTTTTCTTTGTTTAAAAATAGAACAAGCACGTTATGAAAATGTACAAATCATAATGTTGTTGTTGGTTTTTTTTACACTAACATGTTGCAGTTAGTAGTATTCTATCTTTATTTGTCAGTGTTTATACTTTCTGAATAAATGATGTGATAATGTTCATCAGTCAACTCATTGGGGTTGATTTTCAATTTATCAAGATAAAAAAAAAATATCAAAATCAAATTACAGGATGTTATTTGTGTAGTTTGATCATTTTCCTTGACTGATGTACTGATGATGCATCATCTACAAAGATTCAAATAATTGCTACTGTGACATCTGGTGGACACATTTAGAACAGCGGTTTCTTTCATTCAAAAATTTGGTCTCATTTTCATACTTAGCAAACTCATCTCGCGGGCCGAATAAAACCTGTTCGCGACCCCCTGCTATAGAAGGAATGAACCATTTTTGCAAGGGGGTGTAGCTAATGTTATACATTCCTGATTTGAGTAAAACAACGTATTATCTGAACTTTTACGACTTCTATGCCCTGCACCAGGCCTTTCTCCTCTCGAATGCAATTCATGCCAGCGAGCACTTTGCACTAAATAAATCATCAGAACGTGTCAAAAAAAAAAAAAAAATCCATAAAGTCAGCAGTAAATGTGACTAACATTATTGTACTCCTCCTCCACCTCCTCCTTCTCTTTTAGTTGTGTATGCAGTACTGGCCGGAGAAAAGCTCGTGTTGTTATGGTCCCATTCAGGTGGAATTCATCTCAGCAGACATCGACGATGACATCATCAATCGCATCTTCAGGATCTGCAACATGGCCAGGGTACGTCTCCCAGTTGGTCGCCACACATATTTGTCACACAGCATATCAAACTAGGCCAAGTGAGTCTCTGGAGGACCCCCTGTCCTCTTCCGTCCTCCTCGTCTCATTGTCCTTTCAATCAATAAGGCTCGCACTTTAGCGGCGCCCTGTTGTCGGCAGACTCCAGTGTTGCCTCATCAACCCGCCGCCCCCGCTCTCCACATTCAGCACCTCGCCGGTCGCACACATCGCCAGCGGAGCGTGAAATAGTCGGAATCATAGCCAGCCGGCCGCCAAGCCATCAGGTGCAGAGAGGGGAGGGTGTTATAAAAACCACAGGCTCCAAACATTCCTCACGGGGAAGGGGAGAAACATAAGATACGTGCTGCCTTCGTCTTAGCCCGCCACGGAAAATCGGCCTGACAGCGGCGGCAGAGTTTTTCTATTTCAGTCCGACGGATGCCAACATGCCTCGGGCCCAGTCGAGCAAAAAGTGCCGTGAAATTGAATTAAAGGTTTCCCGGATAACAAAAGACGTTTAGTGAGCGAACAACAAGCTTTTTCGACGTGCAAAATGAATCATTTCACTCAAAGTAATTAAGGAGGAAATAAGATGACTGCCGCTGGCGTCACTTTGACATTTTTACTGAGGAAGCAGCGGTTCCCTTTCTTCCGTCTTTTAGCGCTTTTATTTTTCCACAATTTCTTTTTTGATTTTCAATTTTTGGTGAAAAAAGGAGATAACAAAAGACATACACATCAATGTCAGCTACACAAAATAAGAAAGAAACAAAATAAAATAAAATAAAAATGAACATTACACACATCCACATTGTATTATAATGTAGGTGGCTCTGTACCCCATTGCCTGATATAGTCCAGTAAAGGTTTCCACATACCTTCAAAGTCCTCTGCCCTCCCCATACTTGCCAACCCTCCCAGATTTTCCGGTAGATTCCCGAAATTCAGCGCCTCTCCCGAAAACCTCCCGGGACATATTTTCTCCCGAAAATCTCCCGAAATCCAGACGGACCTGAGTGACGTGTCGACAGCCTCTTTTCATATGAGGGGCCGTTAGGGACATTATTCAGAATTACCTCTTACATACACTACTGAAATGCTCTCACACAAACAACTGAAATCGTTTTCTTTTATACACACTACTGAAACACTCTTATAAACACTACTGAAATGCTCTTACATACACTACTGAAATGCTCTCACATAAACAACTGAAATGTTTTTCTTTTATACACACTACTGAAACACTCTTATGAACACTACTGAAATGCTCTTACATACACTACTGAAACACTCTTATAAACACTACTGAAATGCTCTTACATACACTACTGAAACACTCTTATGAACACTACTGAAACACTCTTATAAACACTACTGAAATGCTCTTACATACACTACTGAAATGCTCTTACATACACTACTGAAACACTCTTATAAACACTACTGAAACACTCTTACATACACTACTGAAACACTCTTATAAACACTACTGAAATGCTCTTACATACACTACTGAAACACTCTTATAAACACTACTAAAACACTCTTATAAACACTACTGAAACACTCTTACATACACGACTGAAACACTCTTATAAACACTACTGAAACACTCTTACATACACTACTGAAACACTCTTACATACACTACTGAAACACTCTTATAAACACTACTGAAACACTCTTATAAACACTACTGAAACACTCTTATAAACACTACTGAAACACTTATAAACACTACTGAAACATTCTTACATACACTACTGAAACACTCTTATAAACACTACTGAAACACTCTTACATACACGACTGAAACACTCTTATAAACACTACTGAAACACTCTTACATACACTCTTATAAACACTACTGAAACACTCTTATAAACACTACTGAAACACTCTTATAAACACTACTGAAATGTTTTTGTCTCACGCACACACACACACACACACACACACACACACACACACACACCTGGAATTATTTTTCACTAGTATGTATAAACGGATTTCACCTGCTTGTGTGTGTGCTTTTTACACGTGCGTGTGAGAGACAACAATTTCAGTAGTATGTGTGCAAAGATTTCAGTTATATGTATGAGCGCATCTTACCAGTGTGTATGGGAGCATCTTACCAGTGTGTGTAAGAGCATTTTACCAGTGTGTGTAAGAGCATCTTACCAGTGTGTGTAAGAGGATCTTACTAGTGTGTGTGAGCGATGTTGCATTCCGGTTCAGGTCACCAATAATCCCCGCCCCTTTTCAGATGTTTTTTTTTTTTTTTTTTTTTTAAAGCCAAGTTGTGGACAAATGTCTGCCGACAAGTAGCTTAACCGAGGTGGGAGCTCCACTTCATAATTTGAGGGCTTCAGCTGAGAATATAAGAACACTTTCAATGCAACAAGGGTCGGGCTGCCGCCGTGTGTCGCCCCTGCAGGACGCGGCACCTGAGCGGCCACACAGGTGCAGCCTTTCTCCTCCCGACAGCCAAGCAGCCTGGAGCAAATGTTACCTTGCGAGTTTACACTGCACATATGCAACGTTTCAGTTCATGGACATCGAAGCAAGAGGAGGAAAAGGTAATTAGACATTATTTATTTCTAAATGATTGTTGAATCCCACGAAATGTAAGGCGACATGGCATTGTAGTGCGCTACAATGGTAACATGTCAAAATGTGAGTCACGTCGTGGTACGTCAGTAGCTGATCAAATACTAATGATAATGGATTACATTTATTTAGCGCTTTTCTATCGACTAGATAAGGGGTCCCCAAACTACGGCCCGCCAAAGTCCAGCATCCGGCCCGCTGGAAAAAAATATTTTGTATTATTATTTTCAATCTGTCTTTTCTAATCCATATTCTGGTGTCCCCTAGCCGCTCAGGCTAATCATATTGTCTAAAAATGCATTTCCCTGTATGACTTATATTGTCTTAGCTGTTTTCGTGTGATCTGATTGTTACATTCTTATTCCAGAGTCAACAAAGACGGAATAAACAACCTCTGGATTCATGGAACTTCTCTGCACACAAATATATTAATTGGAATATTCAATACATTTCACATAGAAACATTGTGATTATTATTTTCAACAGTGTGTTGAAAACAACCTTTTTTGGCTCAGAAAGGTTCCTTATGTCTTATTATTCATATGCTTTCAATACTTGTCGGTGTGTAATTCTAGACATAGATGTAAACATTAATGAGACAACAATGAACATTTTTCAACAAGTGAACCCACTTGAAAATGATGGCAACTATGGAATAGACATTTCCACTTCAATTCTGCACTTTATTCAGTGAACAAGGGAATTATAAGGTTTGTTAAAATGTTTTCTTCACTTGTGCAGTGTATTCTGCAAATTAACATTTTGTTTAAACATTTTGTAAAAAATAAATAAATAAGGAACCTGTTATAGACGGCGTGGCGCAGTGGTAGAGTGGCCGGGCACAACCCGAGGGTCCCTGGTTCAATCCCCACCTAGTACCAACCTCGTCATGTCCGTTGTGTCCTGAGCAAGACACTTCACCCTTGCTCCTGATGGGTGCTGGTTAGCGCCTTGCATGGCAGCTCCCTCCATCAGTGTGTGAATGTGTGTGTGAATGGGTAAATGTGGAAGTAGTGTCAAAGCGCTTTGAGTACCTTGAAGGTAGAAAAGCGCTATACAAGTACAACCCATTTACCATTATTTATTTATTTATCATTTATACAGAACTGTATGAAGTTGCCCACTTTATTATTGCAAATATCAAAATAACACTGCGATACGTTTGTGCTGTGAACATTTATCTTTCTACCGTTGAGGTTTTGAAGTTATTTTAAAATACATGTTCTGACTAGTAATGTCATCCAGCCCCCATTATCACACACACTTTGTGAAAATCTCCCCAAACGTTTGTGATACACAATGTTTTTGTTTGTGATTATTGTATTTAGGTTTGGGGCTAGGTGTAAATATTAACACATTAACTTAAACTATAATTTTGGACCCAAAAAATATTCAGCACAAACAATTGGGACACGTTTGGGAAGATTTTGAGGAGGTGGGGGGGCTGGATGACATCACCAGTCAGAAAATATATTTTGGAATAACAACAAACTTAACAGCACAAACACTTTTTTTTTTACAGCACAAACCAATGGCAGTGTTGTTTTAATATTTGCAATGGTAAGGGGTTTGTGCAATAAACTTAAGCCAGGTGTCATACAAGGTATATGTTCAGCGTATTTGTTTACATTTTAGCTGTCCAAACAAGTATATGTTAAAAGACAGTTTGGCAAGAATATAAAATGTGCCGTCAAAATACCCGGAGGGAACCCACGCAGTCACGGGGAGAACATGCAAACTCCACACAGAAAAGATCCCGAGCCCGGGACTGAACCCAGGACAACCGTATTTTTCGGAGTATAAGTCGCACCGGCGTGGCGCAGTTGGGAGAGTGGCCGTGCCAGCAACCTGAGGGTTCCTGGTTCAATCCCCACCTTCTATCAACCTTGTCACGTCCGTTGTGTCCTTGAGCAAGACACTTCACCCTTGCTCCTGATGGGTCGTGGTTAGGACCTTGCATGGCAGCTCCCACTATCAGTGTGTGAATGTGTGTGTGAATGGGTTAATGTGGAAATACTGTCAAAGCGCTTTGAGTACCTTGAAGGTAGAAAAGCGCTATACAAGTATAACCCATTTATCATTTACCGGCCGAAAATGCATAATAAAGAAGGAAAAAAACATATATAAGTCGCACTGGAGTATAAGTCGCATTTTTTGGGGGACATTTATTTGATAAAACCCAACAGCAAGAATAGACATTTGAAAGGCAATTTAAAATAAATAAAGAATAGTGAACAACAGGCTGAATAAGTGTACGTTATATGAGGCATAAATAACCAACTGGTATGTTAACGTAACATATTATGGTAAGAGTCATTCAAATAACTATAACATATAGAACATGCTATACGTTTACCAAACAATCTGTCACTCCTAATCGCTAAATCCCATGAAATCTTATAAGTCTAGTCTCTTACGTGAATGAGATAAATAATATTATTTGATATTTTACGGTAATGTGTTAATAATTTCACACATAAGTCGCTCCTGAGTATAAGTCGCACCCCCGGCCAAACTATGAAAAAAACTGCGATTTATAATCCGAAAAATACAGTACAACATGTGTCTGGGCCGGTACGCTGTTTGTATGGTGAAAAAGCGGATGCGTCGACAGGTTGTAGAGGCCGCTAAAAGCAGTGCCATGACGGCACGCCCTTAATGTTGTTGTCCGGGTGAAAATCAGGAGAAATTCGGTAGAATGGTTGCCCCGGGAGATTTTCAGTAGGGGCACTGAAGTGTTATTTTGATATTTGCAATAATAAAGTGGGCAACTTCATACAGGTCTGTATAACAGGTTCCTTATTTATTTATTTTTTACAAAATGTTTAAACAAAATGTTAATTTGCAGAATACACTGCACAAGTGAAGAAAACATTTTAACAAACCTTATAATTCCCATGTTCACTGAATAAAGTGCAGAATTGAAGTGAAAATGTCTATTCCATAGTTGCCATCATTTTCAAGTGGGTTCACTTGTTGAAAAATGTTCATTGTTGTCTCATTAATGTTTACATCTATGTCTAGAATTACACACCGACAAGTATTGAAAGCAAATGAATAATAAGACATAAGGAACCTTTCTGAGCCAAAAAAGGTTGTTTTCAACACACTGTTGAAAATAATAATCACAATGTTTCTATGTGAAATTTATTGAATATTCCAATTAATATATTTGTGTGCAGAGAAGTTCCATGAATCCAGAGGTTGTTTATTCCGTCTTTGTTGACTCTGAAATAAGAATGTAACAATCAGATCACACGAAAACAGCTAAGACAATATAAGTCATACAGGGAAATGCATTTTTAGACAATATGATTAGCCTGAGCGGCTAGGGGACACCAAAATATGGATTAGAAAAGACAGATTGAAAATAATAATACAAAATATTTTTTTCCAGCGGGCCGGATGTTGGACTTTGGCGGGCCGTAACCAGCCCGCGGGCCGTAGTTTCGGGACCCCTTATCTAGTCGATAGAAAAGCGCTAAATAAATGTAATCCATTATCATTAGTATTTGATTAGCTACTGACGTACCACGACGTGACTCACATTTCGACATGTTACCATTGTAGCGCACTACAATGCCATGTCGCCTTACATTTCGTGGGATTCAACAATCATTTAGAAATAAATAATGTCTAATTACCTTTTCCTCCTCTTGCTTCGATGTCCATGAACTGAAACGTTGCATATGTGCAGTGTAAACTCGCAAGGTAACATTTGCTCCAGGCTGCTTGGCTGTCGGGAGGAGAAAGGCACCTGTGTGGCCGCTCAGGTGCCGCGTCCTGCAGGGGCGACACACGGCGGCAGCCCGACCCTTGTTGCATTGAAAGTGTTCTTATATTCTCAGCTGAAGCCCTCAAATTATGAAGTGGAGCTCCCGCCTCGGTTAAGCTACTTGTCGGCAGACATTTGTCCACAACTTGGCTTTAAAAAAAAAAAAAAAAAAAAAAAAAACGTCTGAAAAGGGGCGGGGATTATTGGTGACCGGAACCGGAATGCAACATCGCTCACACACACTAGTAAGATGCTCTTACACACACTGGTAAAATGCTTGCATACACACTGGTAAAATGCGCTCATACATATAACTGAAATCTTTGCACACATACTACTGAAATTGTTGTCTCTCACACGCACGTGTGAAAAGTACACACACACGCAGGTGAAATCCGTTTATACATACTAGTGAAAAACAATTCCAGGTGTGTGTGTGTGTGTGTGTGTGTGTGTGTGTGCGTGAGACAAAAACATTTCAGTAGTGTTTATAAGAGTGTTTCAGTAGTGTTTATAAGAGTGTTTCAGTAGTGTATGTAAGAGTGTTTCAGTAGTGTTTATAAGAGTGTTTCAGTTGTGTATGTAAGAGTGTTTCAGTAGTGTTTATAAGAGTGTTTCAGTAGTGTTAATAAGAGTGTTTCAGTAGTGTTTATAAGAGTGTTTCAGTATTGTATGTAAGAGTGTTTCAGTAGTGTTTATAAGAGTGTTTCAGTAGTGTATGTAAGAATGTTTCAGTAGTGTTTATAAGAGTGTTTCAGTAGTGTTTATAAGAGTGTTTCAGTAGTGTTTATAAGAGTGTTTCAGTAGTGTTTATAAGAGTGTTTCAGTAGTGTATGTAAGCTAGAATTCACTGAAAGTCAAGTTCTTATATATATATATATATATATATATATATATATATATATATATATATATATATATATATATATATATATATATATATATATTAATGAACTACTTGACTCCTCCCCTCTTAACCACGCACCCAACCACCCCCCCACTCCCCCCCCCCTCCTCCTCCTCCTCCCCAACCTCCCGAAATCAGAGGTCTCAAGGTTGGCAAGTATGGCCCTCCCTCCAACATTGTAAGTCAGTTTTTCCAATGTGACATAGTTTGCCATTCTTTATTCGTAGATGTATTTATGGTACATATTTTTTTTCTAAAATAATGCAATCAATCTATTGGCCTACAGTAGTCCAAAGTCAATCAAGTAAGTAAGTATGTACATTTTATTTATAAAGCGCTTTTCACAGATAAAATCACAAAGCGCTTTACAAAATATATGTAAAGTAATACAACAATTGAATTTAAAACAACAGGGGCAACATCATAAAAAGGATACAAAATTATACTTACAAGGTGCATTAACTAAAAGCTTTAATAAAAAGAGAAGTTTTCAAAAATGTTTCTTAAAAGTTTCAACACAGTCAAGATCACGGAGGGACTGGTGCAAATTGTTCCAGAGTCTGGGAGCTATAGCCTGGAATGCCAGGTCTCTACGGGTTTTAAAACACGTTTTTGGGCTCTTTAGAAGACCCTGGCCTGAAGACTGGAGGTTCTGCCCTGAAGAGTAGGGGCATAGAAAGTCAGTGATGTACTGAGGGGTCCCACCATGCAACGCATGGAATGTCAGGACTAAAATCTTAAACTCAATGCAGAATTTAACTAGAAGCCAATGAAGACTGGGTAAAACGGGGGTGATATGGGCTGTTCTGGGTGCACCGGTCAAAAGTCTGGCAGCCGTATTTTGTACAGTTTTAAGTTGACTTGTTGAAGAGAGTGAAGAGAGAATTGCAATAGTCAATGCGAGAGGAAATGAACGCGTGAATGATCATTTCGAACACAATCAAGGTGAATTCCCTGGCACAAACTACAACATATTTCGGGTAGATCTCCTAGGCAAAAAGTTTTGCTTGCTGAGGTACATTTACTCTGAAAATGTTGGACATGATCCGGCCCATTTCTGTCCAATATCTTTGTCATTTAGGGCCTGTCTAAACACAGTGAAACAAAGTATCTTGTTCTTTTACACATTAAGTACAGGTGTCTGAATTATCAGGAGACAAGCTATTCAACTTAACATGTGTTATGTAAGTCCTCATCAACTACTTGTATTGTAATATTCTCATTCTTGTGTTAATTGTTTGTTTCTGGGCCTTGACCTACTCAGTGGCCTTGTGGTTAGAGTGTCCGCCCTGAGATCGGTAGGTTGTGAGTTCAAACCCCAGCCGAGTCATATCAAAGATTATAAACATGGGAACCATTACCTCCCTGCTTGGCACTCAGCATCAAGGGTTGGAATTGGGGGTTAAAAATCACCAAAAATGATTCCCGGGCGCGGCACCGCTGCTGCCCACTGCTGCCCTCAACTCCCAGGAGGTGAACAAGGGGTTGGGTCAAATGCAGAGGACAAATTTCACCACACCTAGTGTGTGTGTGACAATCATTGGTACTTTAACTTAACTTTAACTTTAACTTAAGACATGCTCTATTCCAATCCTCTTCCAACACATTTTCCACAAAGTCTGAGTTAAATGGTAAATGGTAAATGGGTTATACTTGTATAGCGCTTTTCTACCTTCAAGGTACTCCAAGCGCTTTGACACTATTTCCCCATTCACACACACTTTCACACACACATTCACACACTGATAGTGGGAGCTGCCATGCGAGGCCTTAACCACGACCCATCAAGAGCGAGGTAGAGGTGTCTTGTTCAAGGACACAACGGACGTGACTAGGTTGGTAGAAGCTGGGGATCAAACCTGGAACCCTCAAGGTTGCTGGCACTGCCACTCTCCCAAATGCGCCACGCCGTCCCCTTCAATGCCTCTAATTTGTCAGTAGAAGATTCATCACGATAAGATACCAAAGCTAAGTAATACAATGAAATTTGGCCTTTTTCCGTAAGTTGTGCATTTTTGCTAACAATTTGCACATTATTTTAGTGTCACACCCCATTAAACGTATGGGTTGAAAGGAAGAATGTTCTGTAGAGGGTTTGCCTTGCTTTAAAATCAATGTTATAATTGCCAATAGGAATGAGTTCGAGAGGGTTTCATTTTGAAACGATCCATTAAACATATCTAACATTGGAGCAAGTAACTTGTCTTTGAACTTTTTATAACATTCAGTGGGTAAACCGTCTGGTCCAAGCACCTTACCGCTCTTATTGCTTTGAATTGCTTCTGAGATTTGTTCAATAGTTAAATCACGATATAATTCCATTTTTTTTATCGTGTGTTAATGTTTGAAATTGATATAGATCAAGAAATTTGTTTTGTTCGTCTATTGTTTTAGATGGTTCTGATTTATATTACAATTGGTAATACTCTTTAATGCTGTCATTTATTTCCAGTAGATCCTAGTTGTGTCACCGTGTGAGGTCCTAATGCAATTGGTCTTTCCAATTGCATCTTTTTAATTTGACAAGATAGCAGTTTTCCAGCTTTCTCTACTTGATCGTAATAAGTCTGCCTCAACCACAAAAGACCAACAAGTGCTACTTTGTCAGCTGACAGTGTGTTATATTTGGTTCTTAGTAGCAGTAGGTCTTTCTTTTTCTTTAACAGAGTCATAGTTCGCATTAAGGTTTATTTCCAAGTCTTTAATTTACCTTTCTAAAGTTTCCTTTATTTTCTTTTTTCCTTTGATTTCATACTTGTATAGCTAATTAGTTCCCCTCTAATGCACGCTTTAAATGCCTCTGATCTTATACTTGTGTTGGTTTCATTTGTGTTGAATTCAAAGTAAGTATCAACTGTATTCCCTACGTGGTTAACAAAGCCTGGGTTTTGTAGCCAACTCACACATAAGCGCCAATTTGGCGGTGTATGAAAACATTTCTCGATATGCATTATTAGTGAGATAGCAGCGTGATCACTAATCCCTATGACATCATACCAGCATGCTTTAAGTTTGAATACAAGCTCTTGTGATACTTAGACTTAGACAAACTTTATTGAGCCACAAGGGAAATTGTTCCACACAGTAGCTCAGTTACAAAGGATGGAAAGGATAATACAGGTATAAAGTAGACTAAAAATGTACCATAGTAGCAATATAAAATATAACATACTGTATATGTAATATGTCCATATTACATATACAGCATATAATATATAGTGATATATTATATTATTATATTATATTATATTTGTATATAATATATACAAAATATAACAAATCGCTATGTGCAATATTACAGTATATATAACAGCTGCAGCAAAAAAAAGGGCAGCATAAAATAGAGAGTAGATCCAGCAGAAAATATACGTTCTTGAAGGAGTTCTTGAATCGAACACTGTGGGAATGAAGATGAAGAAGCCTGTTAGAGTATGAGCTCCGCTGTCCCTCAATTGTCTGGTGGAGTGGGTGGGCCTCCAACTGAGTGCTAATAGTTTGGCCGGCTTTCCGGATCAGTTTGTCAATCCGGTTAAAGTCCCTTTTGCTGGTGCTGCTCCCCCAACAAACCACTGCAAAGTACAGGGCACAAGGAAATAATCAATGCGAGAGCGAGACCTAAAACACAGCCGAGTGACAAGAATATTCTTTATTACTTGGATTATGCTCCCTCCATATCTCAACCAATTTAAAATCAGCTATGCATTGTTTGATTAATTTTCTAGTTTGAGCCTAGGTAGTGTCGATGCCCGTAGAGCGAACCAACTGTGGATCTAGAGTGCGATTAAAGTATCATCCAACAATACAACTGTCATGTCTTTTGATCATGTTTTGTTTGGCTATGTTCTGTTTGGTTTTTGGAGTCTTTTAGTTTCTGTTTACGCTCCATTGTTTTTGTCACCATAGCAACCCATTAGTTTTCACCTGATTCATTTGGACTCACGCACCTGTTGCCAATCATGTCACTATTATTTAAGCCTGTCCTTTTCTGTTGGTCAGCCTGGCGACATTACCTCTGATACCCATGCTACCCTTGTTACCGGATGATACCCTTGATATCATAGTCCATGCCATAGTTCTTGTCACAGTAAGTGTTCATTTGTTTCATGTCCATAGTTTTGCCTTTGTGCTAGTTTTTTGTTGTCATAGCCACGTTTGTATCTCCGCCTTGTGCGTGCCTTTTGTTTGTTCCTTTTTATAGTAAAATTAAAATATGTCTTTACCTTCACGTCGTGTCCAGTCAAGTCGTTTTGCATCTTGGGAAAACAATCCCCCCAGTAATTTGCGTCGCCATAGTCCACGCCATGACAACAACTTCCGTGTAATGTAGACAAAGTAAGAAAAAAAATCTTTAAAAAATTTAGGATTATCCTCATTTGGTTCATATATGCTTACTAAATTCAGTTTCAGTGAAATTAGGCTGAGATGAACAATTACTTGTATTGTTTTGGTCACTTGAAACGGTATATCTTTATGAATCAAAATAATAACGCCCCTAGCATAATTGTTGTACAATGCATGTATCACCAGGCCAGGTCAACGATTTTGGACCTGTTTATTGTCTGAGGGTGTGAAGTATGATTCTTGTTAAAACACTATCTTTGATTTAAGACATTTAACTCTTGTTTATAACCTGCTTCAATTTGCCGTTACATCTGTAAGTGCAAGTTAAAACTCTACTATGCAAAGTAAAAGCCATTTATCAACAACACCCAGAAACGCTGCCGGCTTTGCTCTGCCCGAGCTCATCTAAGATGGACTAGCCCCCTAACATTCCAACTAGTCACCTGAATATTTTTAAAATTAGGAGTTTTCCTATTCTCCATTAAGTATTATTAATGAGACAAAAGCTATCCTTTACATAGACCATTGCTTTGTGGAGTGTGGAGTAATGTAACAAATAATTGGACATATACACACAAAAAACATACATTTGACACTTAAAGCCCCCCTTACTCAGAGTTAACCGTTGGGCTGGTGCTGATCCACCTAATCGAGGACTAGCTACAACTATGACAACCCAACCTCCCCCTCAAAAAAGGTGGATAGAAGTGCGTCCCCACACGTTGTAAAATTGCACATACTATTAACCCTTAGTATTCGTATTATTTAAACCGTAACAAATAAATACACTTTAATAATAAATAAAGACTTTGTTGTAGTGGCACCGGGCTCTCACCACAGTGTTTTGACTAATTTGGAAGTTCACTTTGGAGATAGGAATAGGTGTATCTTCCCTTTGTGGAGGACTCTCACCTTGCAGTGATCATAGGTGAATCCGCAAAATGTTTTTTTTCTCGGCAAAGACTTCCCTGATGTTGCTGAAGTCCTTGCGTTGTTTCATGGTTTCTGCAGAGAGGTCCTCTGGTTTCGCCGAAAGAAGGACCGAAAATATAACGATAAATGTCAACATTGTGTATGTGGTGAAAGCTTCATTTATGATCGCTGCCTAGGGCAAAAGCTTTTAGGTTTTGTTCACGTTAGCTTTCTTTTATTTAGACATTCTAAGTTGGCGCTTTACGAAACACTCGTAGCAAAAATACGAATAATATCAAGATAATACTTACATTGGGAAATAATAAACATTAAAAGTATATCAAACAGACCTTTAACAAAGTGATCACTGCAAACTCATGCATGCTTCGACTCTGCTCCACTGGACTGGAGTGTGTGCTACTTTTCTGGTCGTCGTTTCCACAAATCTTGCACTTTTCCGCCCTCGTGATAACCTCTGGAGGAACTCTGAAGAAACAATTATCCTTTCCGCGATTTGAACGAATTGTACAGCCGAAAACCCAGAGGTGGGTAGAGTAGCCAGAAATTGTACTCAAGTAAGAGTACTGTTACTTTAGAGATTTATTACTCAAGTAAAAGTAAGGAGTAGTCACCCAAATATTTACTTGAGTAAAAGTAAAAAGTATGTTGTGAAAAAACTACTCAAGTACTGAGTAACTGATGAGTAACATACACACTCATATCATAAATATATATATATATATATATATATATATATATATATATATATATATATATATATATATATATATATATATATATTGTATATATATATATGTATATATATATATATATATATATATATATACACATACATACATACATACATATACATAGATATATACAGTTTATTATTTATATGTATTTATTTTGCTGTTTTGTTTACATGTTAAAGGTGTTTTAATGAATATACATGCATGTTTAACATATAGATTCCTTTCTTTCATGAAGACTAGAATATAAGTTGGTGTATTACCTGATTCTGATGACTTGCGTTGATTGTAATCAGACAGTAGTGATGATAACGTCCACGTTTTCAAATGGAGGAGAAGAAAAGTTCCTTCTTTCTGTCTAATACCACATGAAAGTGGTGGATTTTTGGCATCTTATTTGTCCAGCTTCCATATTCGTTTTTATACACTTTACAAGAAATATATTGGCGTCAAACTCCGTAGCTTGCCAGCTTGTTTGCGCTGGCTTTCGGAGACTCTTGTTTTGAAAGCGCAGGCGCGATGGAGCGGCACTTTTATTGTGAAGACAGGAACGTCCTCATGTGCGGTCAGTCTTTAGGCTTTGGACGGGATGTACGGTGGAAATAAAAAAGTATATTTTTTCCTTCACACTTTTGATTGATTGATTGGAACTTTTATTATTAGATTGCACAGTACAGTACATATTCCGTACAATTGACCACTAAATGGTAACACCCCAATAAGTTTTTCAACTTGTTTAAGTCAGGTCATGTGACCACCTGGCTCTGTTTGATTGGTCCAACGTCACCAGAGACTGCATCTGATTGGTGGAACGAAGTGAAACGTCACCAGTAAGGCAGGCACTTTGAAGGTCTGTCTGACAGACCAAAACAAATAAAGTGTGCATTAACAGATCAATAAAAATTAGTAGCGAGTAGCGAGCTGAATGTAGATAAAAGTAGCGGAGTAAAAGTAGCGTTCCTTCTCTATGAATATACTTAAGTAAAAGTAAAAGTATGTTGCATTAAAACTACTCTTAGAAGTACAATGTATCCCTAAAGTTACTCAAGTAGATGTAACGGAGTAAATGTAGCGCGTTACTACCCACCTCTGCGAAAACCACACAAGCATAGGACATTTGTTCTTCAAGAAGGGCTAAACGGCGCCTAGTACCCATTGAGAACAGAGCTAGCTTGACCACCACGCATATTTAATGGGTGGAACGGCACGTGAGCCGGACGTGACGTCACTAACATCCCAGAAATAGGCAACTCGGAGCTAGCAGCTACACAACAGCTAAGCACACAAGACCACACTTGCGAGACATACATAATAATTGTCCTCTATTGAACAATATTGCATTCTAAAACAGCAAATTGTCAATATAGAACGTATCAAATGATCCTATTTGCATATTATCTACACCAGGGGTCGGCAACCCGCGGCTCCGGAGCCGCATGCGGCTCTTTGATCACTCTGATGCGGCTCAGCTGCATACTTGCCGACCCCCCCGATTTTCCCGGGAGACTTCCGGATTTCAGTGCCTCTCGTAGAAAACTCCCCGAATTTATAATCTCCAATTTTCACCCTTACAATAATAATAAGGGCGTGCCATGATGGTACAGCACTTAACTACCTTTGCAATCTGTACTAACATCGTGTCAGCCCAGCCTTTTGTTATATGCATCTTCTGCTTGCACACGCAAGTGACAGCAATGCATACTTGGTCAATAGCCACACAGGTTACACTGACGGTGGCCATATAAAACAACTTTAACACTCTTACTAATAATGTGCCACACTTTGAACCAAAACCAAACAAGAATGACAAACACATTTCGGGAGAACATCTGCACCTTAACACAACATAAACACAACAGAACAAATACCCAGAATCCCATGCAGCCCTGACTCTTCCGGGCTACATTATACACCCCTGCTACCACCAAACCCCACCCCCCATCCCAACCCTGCTCCCTCACACATCAAACCCCCCCGGCATATTAAAAAGTATCCAGTAACAAACATGTCCATATTGTGGTCACTAGGTGCTATAAAAAAAGCATAAGTCCATTGCAGACAGTTAATAAAAATAGGTTAGTGTTTTTCATAGCTACCAAAGTTCTCTGTTTGACTAATTTCACTTGACCAAACCTTTTCTTACATTTCACACTACACAAAAATACAAGTATGTATGATTCCTGCTGATATCAGATCGGATCAATATCAATATTGGCCAATACTGAAGGCTGATACCAGTTTTGTATCTTATGTTGATATATAAAAACATATTGTGATCATGATCTTTGATCTTTATAGCGCAGAATACAATACCACACAGGTCTTGTCTTTAAATATCTACTTCAGGTTCCGGTGTTGGAATATGAAAAATGTCAGGGTTTTTTTTTCATTTCTGCTGACTTGTGATTTTTACTTCTGTTTGTGTGAAATCTAAAATGAAAATCAAACCATTTTAGATAGTCACTGTTTTTAAGCACACAAAAAAAAGGCTTTATTTATTCCGATAAACCAATCATTTTTTTACACTCCCATTCATAAAACAAATATTCAATGACCGCGCAGACCTCTTAAGATTGCTTTGTTCAAAAAAGTATTGCTCTTTTCAACGAGCAGCAGGCCCTGCTGGGGTTCGCCCGAGACCATCTGAAAGCACCCCCAAATTTGACAAAAAATATGTATTTTGATTTTTGTTTTGCTTGCTTACTTTTTGCCCTTTCCACAGCATCCCTAAAAATCACATGCACACGTGTCATGGCCAATTATGCAATTATTTTTAGATGTAGATTTAGATTATTACATAAACTAGCACCTGGTATATTTGTCAACAATCAGCAGAGTGGACTTAGATTGTTCTGTTTCATGACGTTTTTGATGTTCCGTTTCAACACCTGCCTCGCCTTTTTCTCAGCCTCAGGACGGCTATCGCCTGGTGCAGCACTTCCAGTTCATTGGTTGGCCGGCCTACAGGGACACGCCCCTCTCCAAGCGCTCCATCCTGCAGCTGGTCAGGCGGCTGGCCAAGTGGCAGGAGCAGTATGATGGCGGAGACGGGAGAACGGTGGTGCACTGCCTGTAAGTACAAATGTAAATATTTTAAACATAAGAACGATATAAACATTGTAAACAATGTACTAATTGATCAAATTGATTAATGCATTGTTTACAATGTTGTAAACATAAAAAACAATGTAAATATTGTAAACAATGTATTAATCAATTAATGCATTGTTTCCATTGTGGGGTGTCAAACTCAAATACAGAGTGGGCCAAAATTTAAAACTGAACAAAGCCGCGGGCCAAGGTTGAACAAATTAACCTTTTAATAGGGACCCAAACAAGTTTTGCATTGAATATTGAACAAGCAAGGCTTATATAACTTTATAGTGACATGCAAAATCCAGTTTCAAATAATAATAATAATAATAATTAAAAAATATCAATGGCATATCAAATACAATTTAAATAAAAATTGAATGCCTCTTTTCTATTTGCAGCCTTCTGAGGTAAATATCAAAATTAACTTTTTCCACAATAATAACACAAAATAACAATAATGAATGAATCAAACATTCAAGCCTTGAAGTAGCAAGAGAAAGTGCACGAATAAAACGTTAATTATTGCTCAATTTGCTACACTGATTTGCTTTAACACTGAATATGGAACAAGCAACGCTTATATAACTTAATAGTGCAAAATCAACTTTCAAAAAACAAACGAAAAAACATCAATGGTATATTAAATAAAATGTTAATAAAAAATGTAATGACTCTTTTCGATTTGCAGCCTTCTGAGGTAAATATCAACATTAACTTGG
This sequence comes from Nerophis lumbriciformis, assembly GCF_033978685.3. Lineage (NCBI taxonomy): Eukaryota > Metazoa > Chordata > Actinopteri > Syngnathiformes > Syngnathidae > Nerophis > Nerophis lumbriciformis. The sequence continues at coordinate 14,706,066 of NC_084585.2, forward strand.
TGGGCGGAGGCGGAGTTTGGTGGTAGCGGGGGTGTATATCATAGCGTCCCGGAAGAGTTAGTGCTGCAAGGGGTTCTGGGTATTTGTTCTGTTGTGTTTATGTTGTGTTACGGTGCGGATGTTCTCCCGAAATGTGTTTGTCATTCTTGTTTGGTGTGGGTTCACAGTGTGGCGCATATTTGTAACAGTGTTCAAGTTGTTTATGCGGCCACCCTCAGTGTGACCTGTATGGCTATTGATCAAGTATGTCTTGCATTCACTTATGTGTGTGTAAAAGCCGTAGATATTACGCGACTGGGCCGGCACGCTGTTTGTATGGAGGAAAGGCGGACGTGATGACAGGTTGTAGAGGACGTTGAAGGGAGTGCCTTTAAGGCACGCCCCCAATATTTTTGTCCAGGTGGAAATCGGGAGAAATTCGGTAGAATGGTTGCCCAAGGAGATTTTCGGAAGGGGCACTGAAATTCAGGAGTCTCCCGGGAAAATCGGGAGGGTTGGCAAGTATGAGTATTAGCGGTGAATGCGGTGTTACAGCGGCACCGCCGCTGTATAATACCGACGGCCCACCTCTAATGTTAATTTGATATCGCCTCAAGGGCCAAAAGAAATTACACGGCGGGCCAAATGTGGCCCGCGGGCCAGAGTTTGACACCCATGGACTAAAGTGATTAATGCATTGTTAACAATGTTGTGAGCTCTAATTTATTGACGGTCTTGAACGCGACACAATCAGCTTTCGAGTTCTGAGACGTCGGGGAATTTTGAACGTCGAAGCCTTGTTTCCTTTTCTTTCTTTTTTCCCCACATTGAACACTTTTTAACTCACAATTCATATTGTTATCCACAACATGGATCTACACGCTAACGGCCTTATCTACAAAAAGGCTTTGGATCGGATTATAGACAAGTATTCAAAGATCCAATGTCAAGCCGCGATAGATTTGGACCTTGCTGTCACCAGTAAAAAAGCATTGGGACGATCCATGGATGTACCAGAAAAGGAGATTGATATGTTGACAGCAAAGAGTCTGTCATGTTCAACAGAGGACCGTTTAGAACTGCATGAGGCTTCCAGGATCTCCCGGCTAAATGGCGGCGGCAGTGATGAGAGTCACATAATAGATCAACTGAGTCCAGATGATGAAGAAGGCGTGCGCTCCTACCTGTCGATGAGCTTGCTGGAAGACAGCCAGAGGAACCTCTTGGAGATAGACTCCCTGCAGGAGGACCAGGACGAAGAGCTGGAGATGAGCCTGAGGAGCGGAGGAAGCAGACTGTCAGAGCTCTACCCCGCCATGATAGACCAAATAGGGCGGGCCCGACACCGGGAGCACGTCTCCAAGGCGGCGGAAGGGGTGGTCAGGAGGTACCGCAAGTGGCGACTGATGTCCAAGAACCACCAAGGCACCACGGCCAATGACAGCGTTCATAGAAGCGTTGATGTGAGAGAAAAAAACAATCAGGCCAGCTGGCAGCGCCCGGTGGTGACGGAGCCGGGGCAGAAGCCCGTGGCGGTGCTGGACCCGTCTTACTTGGAATCTCCGAAACTGAAAAGGAACCTCCTGAACGAGACCTTCATCGTGGGAGAGCAGCCGTCCTCCCGTAGCCTCAGTCCTCCACGCTTCTTTGACATGTTTTTGATTGATTGATTGAAACTTTTATTAGTAGATTGCACAGTTCAGTACATATTCCGAACAATTGACCACTAAATGGTAACACCCGATTACATTTTTCAACTTCGTCTTGTGTTAGGGTCGGTATCGACCCGTTTTAGTTTTTAAATGCATAAAAGAACCACATAAATTTATTTTTTTTGCATCAAGGCTTTTTGACTTTGTCAGGAACCTCTATTTCAACAAAATATATATATATATATATATTTTTTTTTTCACTAAATTATAAAATGCTCTGGTTGAAATTATGACCTTGGTGTTGTTAGGGTCGGTTTCGACCCAGTGATAAAAATAAGATTATGAAGCAATAATTAGAGCCAAAACACCCCGAAGGGAATAAGCGGTAGAAAATGGATGGATGGAATTAGAGCCAAAACTGAACACACTGACAGCCAGCTCCTCTCCCAATCATGTGAGAATTAGGGGATTCTCATTTTACCTTGTTATCCAGTACAAAAACAAACAAAGACGGGCATTTCCAGACATGTGAGGTCAATTCAGTATAGAGTTGGTGACTTGCAGAGTGCACATCTCCAATTTGCAGCATGCAAAAATGAACAAAAGATTTACAGTGAGAGAAGTTCTGGATAATATTTTTGGTGGAAATGAGGGAGAGGACACAGAGCAGTATAGTTATACGGATGAACAGGTTTCTGAGGAGGAAGACAATGTGGAGTATCATCCAGAAGACACAGACACATCTGATGAGGAGGTCACAGGTGGTGAAGCTACTACCGCTGAAAGATTCAAGTCCAAAAATAGTAAGATCTGTTGGAGCTCAGTACCTCATGATTTACATGGCAGGGCAGCTGCTGCAAATGTCATCAAAATGACCCCTAGTATCTCAAGGTTTGCTGTGATGAGAGTCACTGACATCAAGACATGTTTTGAGCTATTTATGCCATTGTCACTAAAAAGAGTCATCATTGCTATGACAAACCTTGAAGGAAAAAAAGTCCATGGCGACATGTGGAAAGACATGGATGAGGAATACCTGGATGCTTATATTGGTGTTCTTCTTATTGCTGGAGTGTACAGATCCTGCAATGAGGCCACTGGTAGTCTCTGGGACGCATCGACAGGCAGAAATATTTTCCTGGCAGCAATGTCACTTCAGACCTTTCATATGATATCAAGAGTCCTCAGATTTGACAACAAAGATACCAGAGCAAGATCTGACAAGATTGCCCCCATCAGGGATGTCTGGGACAGATGGGTGCAGCTCCTTCCACTGATGTTCAACCCAGGGCCAGAGGTGACAGTGGATGAAAGTCTTGTCCCTTTCCGACAATACATACCCAGTAAGCCAGGGAAGTACGGCATAAAAATCTGGGCAGCCTGTGATGCAAAAACCAACCATGCCTGGAATCTACAGATCTACACAGGCAAAGCTGCGAGTGGCATCCCTGAGAAAAACCAAGGAAAACGTGTGGTCCTTGATATGACTACTGGACTGCAGGGTCACAATATCACTTGTGACAATTTCTTTACCAGCTTGGACAAGAACTTCTCAGGAGGAAACTTACCATGGTGGGCACAGTGAATAAAAATAAACCTGAGCTGCCTGCTGAAATCTTGCAGGTGAAGGACAAGGCTCCGCTTTCCTCAACGTTTGCTTTTACAGACACCACCACTGTTCTCTCATATTGTCCAAAAAAAACAAACCGAATGTGACACTTATGTCTACTCTTCACAAAGATGCATCAGGAAGTGACAAAAAGGCCACAATTATCCTCGACTATAACAAAAACAAAGGAGGAGTGGACAACCTGGACAAGCTGACTGCCACCTACACTTGCCAGCGAGTGACAAGGACGTGTTTGTGTTATGAATTGTTCTGCTTTTCATTTTGTGTTTGTATTAAAGTTCTGTTGCTGAATAAAATAATTTGTAGCCTTTTTCTTGAAGTAAATATATATGGGTAGAAATTGACCCGTAACACCATATATGTTACTATAGTTAAAATTATTAAAAATTAAAAAAATAAACACAACAAATTTATTTAAGAGATGTGTTCTAATACCCCTCAGTAATAGTCAGGTAACACAACAACCTTTTATTTATTTATAAGATTCTCTTGAGGTTAATTTTAAAAAACAATTTAATTGAAATCGAGGGGTATGCAGACAAAAAAAAGGCCCAATGGCCCACACCAAAAATATTAAAACCAATATTTTCATGGATAAGGAAGCCTAACAAGGTAACCAAGAGATGAGAAACAAATTTGATGATACATAATTGTTTTTAGTGTATTTTACAGCTGATTTAAGACATGGGTCAAAACCGACCCGTTAACATAAAAGATGGTAACAGAAAGCTAACACAAGAGGAAGGTTAAGTCGGGGTCCACGTAAATCAATTCATGGTATGTCCATCAGGTCCAAAATGTTGACTCTCTCCGCTCCCGGCGTCACCTGATCTTCTTTTTTTATTCATTTATTTATTTTCTTTTTTTTTTTTTTGTCCTGTCCAGCTTCTCAGGCAAATCTTATAATTGATGTAGATGCCCATATCGGCTGTTCAGATTTACTTTACAAAAGAGAAGTGTAGGATGCTTCTCTTGTTGCCTTATTTGTATTTGACTGTATTAAATGTATTTATATTATCAAAAAATAAATAAATAAATAAATAAATACAACAATGTTGTGAACATAACAACAGTTTTAACATTGTAAACAATCATATTAAACAATTAATAATCATTGTAAACAATGCATTCATCGACAAAATCTATTATTGCATCGTTTACATTGTAAACATAAAAACAATGTATTAATAATTTAATAGATGCATTGTTGCAGTCCTATTACGATAACCGAGACAGTCGGGATGTCATTGTGACCCAAATTATCACAGTTAATATTATTATCATGGTACTGTTTAATGTGCTCAAAAGTACTTATACACACACTTAAATATTTGAACCAGGTTTTATTTAAATAAAAAATAGACAGTAAAATAGACACACAATGTACTCTTATTGGCAGAATGAATATTAAATATCACTTTTATTTGAGTGTTTAGATATGTTTATCTTCCTTCATTTTCATTTTTAAAGGTATTTTTTAGAGTGTGTTTTTAATGATAAATCCAAAATCGGGTTTTGGGCGTATCACTTCTGGTTTATGTGACGTCACGCTAGTTCATTTCCTGTTGTCATTATTCCTTTGTGTACTAGTCGATCACTCTGTTCTAAGATGGCACAGTCTGTAGGTTTAATGTAAACAATTAAATTGAGTAGTGATTTGTTTATATAGGTTTATATCAATCAATAAATCAATCAAAGTTTATTTATATAGCCCTAAATCACAAGTGTCTCAAAGGGCTGCACAAGCCACAATGACATCCTCGGCTCAGATCCCACATCAGGGCAAGAACAAACTCAACCCAATGGGATAACAATGAGAAACCTTGGAGGGCACCGCAGATGTGGGGACCCCCTACCCTGGGCGACCGGTGCAATGGATGTCGAGTGGATCTAGTTAATAGTGTGAGAGTCCAGTCCATAGTGGATCTAACATAATAGTGAGAGTCCAGTCCATAGTGGATCTATCATAATAGTGAGAGTCCAGTCCATAGTGGATCTAACATAATAGTGAGAGTCCAGTCCATAGTGGACCTAACATAATAGTGAGAATCCAGTCCATAGTGGGGCCAGCAGGGGATCATCTTGAGTGGAGACAAGTCAGCAGTGCAAAGACGTACCCAACTGATGCACAGATGAGTGATCCACCCCGGGTCCCGACTTTGAACAGCTAACGCGTCATCTGATAACCTCTCCACGCAGGGCAGAGCAGAAAAGAGACGGCAGATCAACTGGTCTAAAAGAGGGGTCTATTTAAAGGCTAGAGTATACAAATGAGTTTTAAGATGGGACTTAAATGCTTCTACTGAGGTAGCATCTCTAACTGTTACCGGGAGGGCATTCCAGAGTACTGTAGCCCGAATAGAAAGCACTCTATAGCCCGCAGACTTTTTTTGGGCTCTGGGAATCACTAATAAGACAGAGTTCTTTAAAAGCAGATATGGACATATGGTACAATACAATCAGCAAGATAGGCTGGAGCTAGACCGTGTAGTATTTTACACGTAAGTAGTAAAACCTTAAAGTCACATCTTAAGTAGAGATGTCCGATAATATCAGCCTGCCGATATTATATGCTGATAAATGCGTTAAAATGTAATATCGGAAATTATCGATATCGTTTTTTGTATTATCGGTATCGGGTTTTTTTTTTGGTTTTTTTTTATTAAATCAACATTAAAAAAATAAGATATACTTACAATTAGTGCACCAACCCAAAAAACCTTCCCCCATTTACACACATTCACACAAAAGGGTTGTTTCTTTCTGTTATTAATATTGTGGTTCCTACATTATATATCAATATATATCGATACAGTCTACAAGGGATAAATAAATAAATGATAAATGGGTTATACTTGTATAGCGCTTTTCTACCTTCAAGGTACTCAAAGTGCTTTGACAGTATTTCCACATTCACCCATTCACACACACATTCACACACTGATGGAGGGAGCTGCCATGCAAGGCGCTAACCAGCACCCATCAGGAGCAAGGGGTGAAGTGTCTTGCCCAAGGACACAACGGACGTGACTAGGATGGTAGAAGGTGGGGATTGAACCCCAGTACGGCCACTCTACCAACTTCGCCACGCCGTCCCCAAAAAATAAATGGGTTGTACTTGTATAGCGCTTTTCTACCTTCAAGGTACTCAAAGCGCTTTGACACTACTTCCACATTTACCCATTCACACACACATTCACACACTGATGGAGGGAGCTGCCATGCAAGGCGCTAACCAGCACCCATCAGGAGCAAGGGTGAAGTGTCTTGCTCAGGACACAACGGACATGACGAGGTTGGTACTAGATGGGGATTGAACCAGGGACCCTCGGGTTGCGCACGGCCACTCTTCCACTGCGCCACGCCGTCCCGTAAGCACACGATTGTGCGTGCTGCTGGTCCACTAATAGTACTAACATTTAACAGTTAATTTTACTCATTTTCATTAATTACTAGTTTCAATGTAACTGTTTTTATATTGTTTTACTTTCTTTTTTATTCAAGAAAATGTTTGTAATTTATTTATTTATTTATTTATTTATTTATTTATTTTTTAAAGTACCTTATCTTCGCCATACCTGGTTGTCCAAATTAGGCATAATCATGTGTTAATTCCACGACTGTATATATCGGTTGATATCGGTATCGGTAATTAAAGAGTTGGACAATATCGGAATATCGGATATCGGCAAAAAGCCATTATCGGACATCCCTAATCTTAAAGTGCACAGTAAGCCAGTGCAGGTGAGTCAGTATAGGCGTAATATGATCAAACTTTCTTGCTCTTGTCAAAAGTTTAGCAGCAGCATTTTGTACCAACTGTAATCTTCGGGGTATGTTGTTTATAAATGGGGAAAGACGTTAATGTTGTGTTAGCATTTAAACTGGTTAATTAGCTAGTGCTAGCTTGATTCACCTGTAAATGAGTTGTGTCACCGGTCTGTGAGTATATCAAATGTTATCAATCCCGGTTTTTTGATCATTTTATTTCAAACCAAAAATCAGGCCGAAGTTTTAGCAAAACTTTTCCGCGGAAAGCAACTCGTACAAAAAGTAGGCCGTATGGAAACATAGCTGCAAATGTATTTCCACATTTCTAAACCCAATCAAAACACTTCAAGCGAACATTTCCCACATTCCCAAATATTCCCACTTTTTTCCATCAAACATTACAGTTCAGTAATAATATCATTTCTACACAAATCTCCTTCTTTAGTCAGCGTGATCCTAAAGTGACTTCTCGCAGGTTGTTGTTTACATTTGATGAAGAACGAGCATTAGAGGCTAACAACTAACAGGCTAAACAAAGCCAGAAAGTGTATAAGTGCGACGTGTGCACACTCATGAATAAAAGATCACAGATCAATAATTCCATTTGATTACAAATAATCGTCCCTTTGTTGAAAGGCATTGCAATTCCATTTAGTTTGCAATTTGTTTGGCCAAAGGAAGTGTGCCAAAATAATTGTTTTCTTCGGAAGCTTTAATGAAAATGTCGCTGCTTTTTGAGGGGGTTTTTTTTTGGTATTGTTTAATGACAAAGACATCCTCCTCGCAGCACCGGCGGTGGGCGTTCCGGAACGTTCTGTGCCATGTGCAGCATCAACGAGATGATCCAGCAGCAGAACATCGTAGACGTGTTCCACACTGTCAAAACGCTGAGGAACAACAAGACCAACATGGTGGAGACGATGGTGAGGAAGATGTCTTCTTTTTTTACTCTCAATACACAACATTAAAACAAACAAAAAAACGGTGAAGTTGGCACGTTGTGTAAATGGTAAATAACAACATAATACAATGATTTGCAAATCCTTTTCAACCTATATTCAATTGAATAGACTGCAAAGACAAGATATTTAATGCTCCAACTGGAAATCTTTAGTTATTTTTGCAAATAATAGCTCATTTGGAATTTGGTGCCTGCAACATGTTTAAAAAAAACTGGCACAAGTGGCAAAAAAGACTGAGAAAGTTGAGGAATGCTCATCAAACACTTATTTGGAACATCCCACAGGTGAACAGTCAAATTGGGAACAGGTGAGTGCCATGATTGGGTATAAAAGCAGCTTCCATGAAATGCTCAGTCATTCACAAACAAGGATGGGGCGAGGGTCACCACTTTGTGAACAGATGCGTGAGCAAATTGTCCAACAGTTTGAGAACAACATTTCTCAACGAGCTAGACCATCTACGGTCCATAATGTCATCAAAAGGTTCAGAGAATCTGGAGAAATCACTGCACGTAAGCGATGACATTATAGACCTTCGATCCCTCAGGCGGTACTGCATCAAAAAGGGACATCGGTGTGTAAAGGATATCACCACATGGGCTCAGGAACACTTTAGAAACCTACTGTCAGTAACTACAGTTTTGCGCTACATCTGTAAGTGCAAGTTAAAACTCTACTATATAGAGCCAAAGCCATTTATCAACAACACCCAGAAACGCCGCCATCTTTGTTGGGCCCGAGCTCATCTAGGATGAACTGATGCAAAGTGGAAAAGTGTTCTGTGGTCTGACGAGTCCACATTTCAAATTGTTTTTGGAAACTGTGGACGTCATGTCCTCTGGAACAAAGAGGAAAATAACCATTCGGATTGTTCTAGGTGCAAAGTTCAAAAGCCAGCTTCTGTGATGGTATGGGGGTGTATTAGTGCCCAAGGCATGGGTAACTTACACATTTGTGAAGGCGCCATTAATGCTGAAAGGTACATACAGGTTATGGAGCAACATATGTTGCCATCCAAGCAACGTATCATGGACGCCCCTGCTTATTTCAGCAAGACAATGCCAAGCCACGTGTTACAACAGCGTGGTTTCCTAGTAAAAGAGTGCGGGTACTAGACTGGCCTGCCTGTAGTCCAGACCTGTCTCCCATTGAAAATGTGTGGCGCATTATGAAGCCTAAAATACCACAACGTAGACCCCGGACTGTTGAACAACTTAAGCTGTACATCAAGCAAGAATGGGAAAGAATTCCACCTGAAAAGCTTAAAAAGTTGGTCTCCTCAGTTTCCAAATATTTACTGAGTGTTATTAAAAGGAAAGGCCATGTAACACAGTGGTAAAAATGCCCCTGTGCCAACTTTTTTGCAACGTGTTGCTGCCATTAAATTCTAAGTTAACTGCAGTTTATTCAATGAAATATAAGTTGAAAAAGGATTTGCAAATCATTGTATTCTGTTTTTATTTACAAATTACACAACGTGCCAACTTCACTGGTATTGGGTTTTGTATATTTTGGTACGTGATGCACACTAAGTTGTGTTCTTTTACAGTCGGGGAAAAAAACTGAACACAAAACAAGTAAGATGAATTTTTTTTTTTTTTAAACATCATTCTCTGTTTTGACAGGAGCAATACAAGTTCTGCTATGAGGTCGCCTTGGAGGCGCTCAGCTCCTTCTGATCGGCCATCAATGCAACACAAGGACGCACAACGAAACACACAGCTTTGTGTTGACGGACGCCACGACCTGTCAGAATACGCGTGCATGTGTGTGTGTGTGTGTGTGCTTAAAAAACAGTCCACACACACATGTGTGCTTTTCCCGCGACAGGCGTTGGCTTCTATCACATTGAAGGACTTATTGTACAAAGGAAGAGAAGAAGAAGAAAATGTTTATGAAAGCTTTTTCCAGCTTTGTGTGGCTGCAGGCTGTGATGTGATTATTGTACAGTATTTGACTTTTTAGATTATTCTACGCCTTGAATGTTGTCTCCCTCTACATGCTGGATGCACACACACACACACACACACACACGCACACACACACACACACACACACACACGCATGTGGCCTTGGCTCCGCCCCCCTGCCGGTGTCACTCGCCTGGCGGGTAGGAGTCACGTGCAACAGTAAACAAGCCCCGCCTTTTTTAAACCTGAGTATCTTTGTTGGTCAGGCGGGACGAGGAAGGAAGGTTCTTGTCACAGACAACTCAGTGTCGCTTTGTGTTCCGACCCCACCGGGGTCAAAGGTTAATGGTGACACACCACTTTTTGGGCACCCTGCTTTTTGAGGGGTACTGAGCACTAAAGTGTGCTGATTGGAAGACAAGAATGTTTCCTCCGTCGTTACCCGAGCAAACATGACGGTGTAATGGAATGAGAATGTTGAGAGCGCAGGTTTGAACGTTGTTGCACATGTTGTGGATGGATGAGTGGCCATGCTGGTGTGCATCCATCCTCGCTGTAAATAAAACAACCACAGTCAAACATTTTGTTGCATTTCCTCCATTTTGTCCCAACGTTGCAGTATTATTATTTTTTCTTTCATTTGACCGCATTCAGCTCTGCTTGCACCTGCATGGGATTATATGCCAAATGGGAGAATTTACTGTTTAACGTTGGTCCAAGCAAACGTCTCATCACAGAATGACAGCAAACATCCTCCTAAATTGTCCGTGCATCAAACTTTTTATTTATTGTTTTTTGTTTTTTTTCATTCTGTAAATGCAACTTCTTTTTTTTTTTTTTTTTTTTAATGTTTGTAGCAAAGTGTTCTTATGTTGTTTAGTTGGAGTCCGGTCGGGCTGGCTGGTGAAGTCTCCGCTTAAGTTGAGCTGCTTTTAAATTGTTGTTGTTTTTTTTTGTCTTGAATTTGTACATTTGATTTGTATAATTAAAAGATGATTCCTTCAGCAAAGTGTTTAGATTGATATTGGTTGTTTAGTTGTTTGAAATGTGGTTATTATAAAATAAAGGGACCAAAATGCTAAACGTTTGATCTCCTCATTAAAGCTGTAGTATGTGATGACCCTTTAATTTGGGTACAAATAAAAGGTGTCCAAAATATTATTTTGTATTAAGGTGTCCCTAATTTTTAGGCCAGATGTGTACCAAATATTTTGGCATCTGGAAATGTAACCTTTTACATCATTAGTGAATACAGTAATACATATTTACTAGGGCTGTGAATCTTTGGGTGTCCCACGATTCGATTCAATATTGATTCTTGGGGTCACGATTCGATTCAAAATCTTTTTTTTTTTTTTCAATTTAACACGATTCTCGATTCAAAAACGATTTTTTTCCGGATTCAAAACGATTCTCTATTCATTCAATACATATGATTTTAGCATGATCTACCCCAGTCTGCTGACATGCAAGCAGAGTAGTAGATTTTTGTAAAAAGTGAAGTGAAGTGAATTATATTTATATAGCGCTTTTCTCTAGTGACTCAAAGTGCTTTACATAGTGAAACCCAATATCTAAGTTACATTTAAACCAGTGTGGGTGGCACTGGGAGCAGGTGGGTAAAGTGTCTTGCCCAAGGACACAACGGCAATGACTAGGATGGCGGAAGTGGGGATCGAACCTGGAACCCTCAAGTTGCTGGCACGGCCACTCTACCAACCGAGCTATCCCGCCCCCAAAAAGCTTTTATAATTGTAAAGGACAATGTTTTATCAACTGATTGCAATAATGTAAATTTGTTTTAACTATTAAAAGAACCAAAAATATGACTTATTTTATCTTTGTGAAAATATTGGACACAGTGTGTTGTCAAGCTTATGAGATGCGATGCAAGTGAAACCACTGTGACACTATTGTTCATTGATTTATTTTTTTATAAATGTCTAATGATAATGTCAATGAGGGATTTTTCACCACTGCTATGTTGAAATTGTAACTAATATTGATACTGTTGTTGATAATATTCATTTTTGTTTCACTACTTTTGGTTTGTTCTGTGTCGTGTTTGTGTCTCCGCTCAATTGCTCTGTTTATTGCAGTTCTGAGTGTTGCTCGGTCGGGTTTGGTTTTGGAATTGGATTGCATTGTTATGGTATTGCTGTGTATTGTTTTGTTGGATTGATTAATTAAAAAAAATAATTTAAATAATAATTTTAAAAAAAAAGTAAAAAAAAAAAGAAAAGAGAATCGATTCTGAATCGCACAACGTGAGAATCGCGATTCGAATTTGAATCGATTTTTTCCCACACCCCTATTATTTACACAACCAATTAACCAAAATCTAACCATTTAATCCCAACCCTAACTGTAAACCTACCTAAAATCTAAATTAGAAATGCTTAACCAGCATTTAATGTAGGGGTCGACATCCAAAAATGTTGAAAGAGCCATATTGGACCAAAAATACAAAAAAAAAATCTGCCTGGAGCCACAAAAAATAAAAAGCCGTATACGAGTGTTATAATGAAGGCAACACATGATGTAAGTGTCTATATTAGCTATAATAGCCTACTATCATAAGGACTATGTGTCGCAGGCTGAAGCAAATATTTGTTGACAGAAATGATGAAATATATTATTTATTCTACACATTTTTACAACATTAGAAAATCAGAAGCTACTGAAAAGTTGAGATAAGTCCTGGAAATGACTGGCTTTTAATAAAGTTAAAGTTAAAGTTAAAGTACCAAGGATTGTCACACACACACTAGGTGTGGCGAAATTATTCTCTGCATTTGACCCATCACCCTTGATCACCCCCTGGGAGGTGAGGGGAGCAGTGGGCAGCAGCAGTGGCCGCGCCCGGGAATCATTTTGGTGACTTAACCCCCAATTCCAACCCTTGATGCTGAGTGCCAAGCAGGGAGGCAATGGGTCCCATTTTTATAGTCTTTGGTATGACTCGGCCGGGGTTTGAACTCACAACCTACCGATCTCAGGGCGGACACTCTAACCACTAGGCCACTGAGTAGGTTGGCCTAGTGGCAATGGCCAAAATTTAGATGTGTGTGTCCAACTTAAAGGAAACGGCAGGCTGCCTTTTTTTTAATAGATGTATTACAATCTTTGGCAAGCTAGGTAATGTTTGCTGTGGTCTGGAACAACATGGCACACACACAACTATCTGAAATGCAGCCAATATGACATACAGATAATGTGTCATGAGACATGCAAAACTAAATTATATACAAAGAGGATAAAAGTAACGGATATTAAATGAGCTCAAATATACCTTCAAATGAGGCATAATGATGCAATATGTGCATACAGCTAGCCTAAATAGCATGTTAGCATCGATTTGCTTGCAGTCACGCACTGACCAAATATGCCTGATTAGCACTCCAACAAGTCAATAACATCAAGAAAGTGCACCTTTGTGCATTCACATACAGTATAAAACGTTTGGTGGACAACATGAGACAAAGAAGGAGTGGAAGATTTTACATGTAAACAAACTGTCAGTCCACACTATGGTGAGTTCAAGAACCGCCGAAATTAGTAGGACAAAGCTATGTTCACCAAATACTCTCATCAGTGAAGCAAACACACAAACATATTAAACAGTGGGATTTCTAACAATTGGGAAGGTTTGTGTCATGTTTGTCCTCGAACAAAAACCATACTAAAACAAAAAAATATATGTTTCCCCCATCTTTTTCCAATTTTAATCTATCCATCCATCCATTTCTACCACTTGTCCCTCTTGGGGTCGTGGGGGTTGCTGGAGCCTATCTCAGCTGCATTCGGGCGGAAGGCGGAGTACACCCTGGACAAGTCGCCACCTCATCGCAGGGCCAATCTATTTTTTTAAATGCTCCAGGGAGCCACTAGGGCGGCACTAAAGAGCCGCATGTGGCTGGAGAGCCGCGGGTTGCTTACCCCCGATTTAAGGGGTACAGGGTTCTGATCCCTGCCATGTTGAATGGTAACATGTACCATCCTTTGTACAGTTTACAATACTTATATGTGCATTATTATGATCATAATATCATGTCTATTTTCGTCATTTTTATTCAAACATTTTAACGATACTGCCCTTACGGTGCCTGCTAAGATAATATCTTGTCTTCGTACAAATGTGATTGAGGACACCCTAATATGAAACCAAAACTGGACATATACGTATAAAAGGGCAACCATACGGTTGTAGTTTTGCAACAACTTTAGGAAAATGTAAAGTCAGATGAGGATGGGATTTAAACAGGAGCTTAACCTTTTAGCCTCCTTATCTGTGCAATCATTATTTTTTTGTTGACTAAACTGAAGTGAAGCACTTTATGTATGTGGGGTTTACATCACAAAATGTGTGATGGTCCGTGGTCTCGTCAGGGGAAATTAGCTCAAATGGTAGAGCGCTTGCTTATCATGAAAGAGGTAGCGGGATTGATTGTCTACTCTAACTCTAGCTTTAATTGAAACCTCAACCCAAACTTAAAACCCCAACACTGTCTTGAAACCCTGATATGAAAGCCAAATCCTAGCTTCATACCACAGCCCTATCTTAAAACCCTAACATTTTTTAAAACCCACCTGTGTAGACCCAAAACCAGTGAAGTTGGCACGTTGTGTAAATGGTAAATAAAAACAGAATGCAATGATTTGCAAATCCTTTTCAACCTATATTCAATTGAATAGACTGCAAAGACAAGATATTTAACGTTCGAAGTGGAAAATGTAATTGTTTTCCAAATATTAGCTCAATTGGATATTAATGCCTGCAACATGTTTCAAAAAAGCTGGCTCAAGTCACAAAAAAGACTGAGGAAGTTGAGGAATGCTCATCAAACACTTATTGGGAACATCCCACAGGTGAACAGGCTAATTGGGAACAGGTGAGTACCATGATTGGGTATAAAGCAGCTTCCATGAAATGCTCAGTCATTCACAAACAAGGATGGGGCGAGGGTCACCACTTTGTGAACAAATGCGTGAGCAAATTGTCAAACAGTTTAAGAACAACATTTCTCAATGAGCTATTGCAAGGAATTCACCATCTAAGGTCCATAATATCCTCAAATGGTTCAGAGAATCTGGAGAAATCACTGCACGTAAGTGATGATATTACGGACCTTTGATCCCTCAGGCGGTACTGCAACAAAAAGTGACATCAGTGTGTTAAGGATATCACCACATGGGCTCAGGAACACTTTAGAAACCCACTCTCAGTAACTACAGTTTGTCGCTACATCTGTAAGTGCAAGTTAAAACTCTCCTATGCAAAGCCAAAGCCATTTATCAACAACACCTAGAAACGCCGCCGGCTTCGCTGGGCCCGAGCTCATCTAAGATGGACTGATGCAAAGTGGAAAAGTGTTCTGTGGTCTGACGAGTCCACATTTCAAATGGTTTTTGGAAACTGTGCACGTTGTGTCCTCCGGAACAAAGAGGAAAAGAACCATCCGGATTGTTATAGGCGCAAAGTTGAAAAGCCAGCATCTGTGATGGTATGGGGGTGTATTAGTGCTCAAGACATGGGTAACTTACTCATCTTTGAAGGCACCATTAATGCTGAAAGGTACATACATGTTTTGGAGCAACATATGTTGCCATCCAAGCAACGTTACCATGGACACCCCTGCTTATTTCAGCAAGACAATGCCAAGCCATGTGTTACAAAAGTGTGGCTTCATAGTAAAATAGTGTGGGTACTAGACTGGTCTGCCTGTAGTCCAGACCTGTCTCCCATTGAAAATGTGTGGCGCATTATGAAGCCTAAAATACCACGACGGAGACCCCCGGACTGTTGAACAACTTAAACTGTACATCAAGCAAGAATGGGAAATAATTCCACCTGAAAAGCTTAAAAAATTGGTCTCCTCAGTCCCCAACATTTACTTAGTGTTGTTAAAAGGAAAGGCCATTGTGGAGGGAGAGTGTGATCAGCACGCTTGCAGGAGCAAAGGTCTGTCAATGGTGTTGAGGGCGGGGCATGTGCGGGACGGCGAGACACAGCTGGCAGGTGATTAGATTTCACAGGTGGTACGTGGTGATCTAATCATCTGTTGTCTTTAACAGTGAGCGGCCAGCGGAGGAGAGTGTGGGAGAGACTGGAGAGACAATTATCTGAAAAGATTGTTATGTGAATTACATGCATATTAAAACTCTGTTGAAATGGCACGCCTGGCTCCTGTTACGTGGTATCCGTGGAACGGGTAGGGAACGACTTCCACAGCCATGTAACACAGTGGTAAAAATGCCCCTGTACCAACTTTTTTGCTGCCATTCAATTTTAGGTTAATGATTATTTGCGAAAAAAATAAAAAATAATTCTCAGTTGGAACATTCAGTATCTTGTCTATTCAATTGAATATAAGTTGAAAAGGATTTGCAAATCATTGTATTCTGTTTTTATTTACCATTTACACAACCTGCCAACTTCACTGGTTTTGGGTTTTGTAGTTTAGAGCACTAGTTTAAAATGGGATCGATGGCCGCATTCTCCAAATGTTACTTTTCTGAAAGCTTTTTTTCTTGAAAAAAACAAGGTCTATAATCATCTTAATAAATCAAAGTTTGAAACTAATATGACTTCCTGACATAAAAATTTAATATGAAACTGTAACATTATCTTCAGACTTTTAATATGAAAATCTAGCGAAGCGGGGGATGTGACTAAAAATAACACCCTTAAGAACCGAGTACCGTATTTTTCGGAGTATAAGTCGCACCGGAGTATAAGTCGCACCTGTCGAAAATGCATAATAAAAAAGGAAAAAAACATATAACTAACTATGAAAAATACTGCAACTTATAGTCCGAAAAATACGGTATGCACTGCACTCAGTATACTTATTGAAGTGTAAGTACAGAAGTGCACACATTGAAACACAGCCACAGTAAATCATGGAGACATGCGAGCATGCGGAACTTGAACGCATCGCAAATAGAAAATCCTGCTGATTCTGAAGTGATGGGAAAAAAAACAAGAAGATTGTTTTGTTTCCTTCGCCAATCACTCAGTGGATTATAAACCTTTAAGCAGACACTGCATCATTTATTGAGGAGATCATCAATATTCATGAGTCGAAATTAGCATATTCCCAAGGACAGACCTTGCACTTTGGCACTTTGACCGTCAATCAGGAACATGGAGGCGCTTCCTTGGAGGGCTGACGTCTGTCAGCCCGGTTTTCTGTTTCTTTTCAGGATTACAACAATGTCACACCTGACCCAGGTGCTAGCCACGAGCTAGCGGGAGTGGATCAGACGTTGCTATCATAGTAGCAGAATTATCAGAACGCAGGCCACTCGTCCTCACTTTTTTTCTACACTTTCCACAGGAGAAGGAGACAAACAAACAAAGTTATTTTTCTAACTATTTCCAAGCGCCAATGGCTCTGTTAGCGCACCGACGAGCGTTTTGTCTCATCAAACGGCAGAAATGAGAAAGTCTCGTCAAAAAGCGGCGGGATAAAAAGCGCTGCTCCGTACCGCCGCGACTTCTGAGGGAATTTTAGATCAGTCCAAACGTGACTATCGCACAGCTCCTTCACAAACTTTAGCAGCAGAACACTTGAAGGTTGGAATCAGGTATAAAAAATGCAATCTGTATGAGGCTGTCATATATTAGTAACAACTTGATTCAACATTTCAGAACAACTTGGTGATCTTGGTACTTTGCTTTTCAAACTGTTGATGGAAACAGTATTGCCAATGAAAAAAAAAACGCTGGCAACACCGACAGTTGCTAAAGTGCTAAATTCAAAAGTATATATACATACATACATACATAGTCGGGGTGTGCATCTCTACCTTCAATGGTGATCCCATATGAATCAATCAATCAATCAATAAATCAATGAATCAACGTTTATTTATATAGCCCTTAATCACAAATGTCTCAAAGGGCTGTACAAGCCACAACGACATCCTCGACTCAGGTCCCAATCTCGACACATGGGTTACAATACGATTCACTAACAATACTTTTTAAAACATTACGATTCGATACGATTCGATGCAGATGGAAGCTTTGCATGGTGAAAAGAAAATGAAATGTATCATGTCAGAACAATGCCATGTGTTTATTTTTAAATAGACACATACAATATATTGTATAGTGTATTAGTGTTGTCTTGATACCAATATGTTGGTACCGGTACCAGTACCAAAATGTATTTCGATACTTGTCTAAATAAAGGGGACCACAAAAAATTTAATTCTTGGCTTTATTTTAACAAAAAATCTTACGGTACATTAAACATATGTTTCTTATTGCAAGTTTGTTCTTGAATAATATAGTGAACATACAAGACAACTTGTCTTTTATTAGTGAGTAAACAAACAAAAGCTCCTGATTTAGTCTGCTGGCATATGCAGTAACATATTGTGTCATTTATCATTCTATTATTTTGTCAACATTATTAGGGACAAGTGGTAGAAAATGAATTATTAATCTTAATTTACTATTAATATTTGGTTATTTTCTGTTTCAACATGTTCTATCTACACTTCTGTTAAAATATAATAATCACTTATTCTTTTGGATGATACCACCAATTTAGGTATCAATCCGATACCAGGTTGTTACAGGATCATACATTGGTCATATTCAAAGTCCTCATGTGTCCAGGTGCATATAGTTTATAAACAAAATATACATTTTAAAAAAACGAAATTATTGTGTGATTTTGTGATGCTAAAAAATATCGATGTAATCGTAGTAGTATCGACTAGATAAGCTCCTGTACTTGGTATCATTACAGTGGATGTAATGGGGGCTTGGGGAAGCGGTACTTTCTAGAGGAGGTATAGTACCGAATATAATTAATTAGTATCGCAGTACTATACCAATACAGGTATACTGTACGACCATATACTGTATTAATTATTAGCAAATAGTAGAACTATCAACTTTGAGGCATTATATCCATAAACTTAAAGAAAAGAACAAGTGTGAGTTCTAGAATGCAAATTATGAAATAAATCAATTTTCTTCTGTTGATTGTTAGTTTAGTTGTATTTTAATTTGTTATACATTGTTAAATGTTTAGAGTATCAGACTTGATCAAAAGACTGAAGGGTGGTGATATTCACAAAAAAAAAAAAAACTACTGACTGGCTCATTGACATGAACGATAGGTTTGTTTAAAGTAGAAGTGTGACAGTGATGAAACAATTATATGTCAACCAAGGCAGAAACAGCTGCAGCTTTGAGTGTGCGTCTCCTGGTTTGACACAAAAGACTATGTTTGAATCTCAGTAAAACTGAAATAATGCTATTTGGTAACAGACGGGAAAATCAAACAAAAATAAAAATAGACGGAGTAGATATTGAAAGGGTAAAAGAAAACTATTTTTGGGGTGTAATAATAGATGATAAAATGAATTGGAAATCCCATGTAAAAAATATACAACATAAAGTAGCAAGAAACAATAATCAATAATGAATAAAGCAAAACATGTTCTAGACCAAAAATCACTTCATACTGTTCACAAGTGTTACCATATCTGAGTTATTGTGAAGAAATATTCACTAACTGTGTTACAAAAAAGATCAATTAAAATAATACATAATATTGAAAAAAACCCTTTATTTACTAAATCATAAATATTGAAATTCAACGATATGGTGTATTTGCAAACAGCTAAAATTATGTACAAAGAAAACTATAACCTGCTACCCAAGAATGTACAACAATTCTTCTCAACAAAAGAAAATAAATATAACCTTAGAGGAAAATCTAATTTAAAACATTTGTATGCTTGTACAACACTTAAAACCTTTAGCATATCAGTATGTGCAATTAAATTATGGAATGGATTAAGCAAAGAAATCAAACAAAGCACCAATACGATTCAGTTCAAGAGACTGTTCAAACAAAGTGCTCACTAAGCAAACAGAACAATAATAATGATGAACATCATGAACCCTTTTTTTTTAATTTTCAGATAAAGATTATTTATGTATTTAATATTTGTTTACTTACTATGGTATATTATTTATTTATTCACTGTTCTGTTACAGAGAACAAGGAAATAGGATAAAATTGCTACGATATGAAAAGGGGTAGGCTTAAATAAGCTCAGCTTCTTCCTACTCCTTTTCGGACGTGCTGAAATGAAACAACTGGAAATATGTGATGAATTACATTGTATCGTATGCATGTTCGAAATAAACTGAAACTGAACTGAACTGAACTCTTTGCAGCACCTCTCAAGCTTCTACAAGTTGCATGGGAAGCATTGGTTTTCATCCAGGATGCAACATGTACAGTATATTTGTTATATAATTTCATAGTTGGGGACAATAAATAAATACAACACATAAATATAAGTTCATATTGTACACATCATGTGATTAAAAAGTTATTTCCATGGGTTAATTCATGCAAGTTTATGTTAACTTTATTTTTGTTACAAAACCCATGTAAATTGGAAGGGATTATATTTTTTGTTCCGGTTTGGTCACATTGTTGGGGGGACAATTAATATGTGACGGAATTAAGGAAGCAGAATGAGACGACAAGTGTTTGGTGTGGAAGACGTTAATGGGGTCTCGGATTGAAAAGAAACTGTATTCCATTGGAGTTAATGAGGCCAATGAGGTATGATTCTTTCTGATATGTATGTGAAATCAATGTGTTTTCTTGTATTGGATGTCAGACTAATTGTAAGTTCTGTTTGCTTATTTCATTAGTTCAGATGGCATTATATTTGGCATCGTTGGTAAGGTGAAGAAGAAGTGAATAAAATAAATGTCTGTGAGCAAAACGAACGACTTGAGCCTTGATTAAGACCTCGGAGGGAGTAACAGCTGCATTTCTCTTTCTCTCTATCCGGACTTGTCTCCCAGTTCCTGCCGGTTGCAAAACATCCCCACAGCATGATGCTGCCACACCATGCTTCACTGTAAGGATGCGATTGGCCTGTTGATGAGTGGGACCTGGTTTCATCCAACCATGATACCTGGCATTCATGCCAAAGAGTTCAATCTTTGTCTCATCAGATCAGATAATTTTGTTTCTCAGTTTTTCCAGGTGCATTTTGGCAAACTTTTTTTTTACTAAAAAATGGCTTCAGTCTGTCTACTCTACTGAAGTGAAATGGATTATATTTATATATTGCTTTTCTCTAGTTCAGTGTTTTTCAACCTTTTTTGAGCCAATTTTTTGCGTTGAAAAAATGCGGAGACACACCACCAGCAGAAATCATTAAAAAACACAACTTAGTTGACAGTAAAAAGTCGTTGTCGCAATTGTTGGATATGACTTTAAACCATAACCAAGCATGCATCACTATAGCTCTTGTCTCAAAGTAGGTGTACTCTCACCACCTGTCACATCACGCCTTGACTTATTTTGAGTTTTTTGCTGTTTTCCTGTGTGTAGTGTTTTAGTTCTTGTCTTGCGCTCCTATTTTGGTGGCTTTTTCTCTTTTTTTGGTATTTTCCTGTAGCAGTTTCATGTCTTCCTTTGAGCGCTATTCCCCGCACCTGCATTGTTTCAGCAATCAAGACTATTTCAGTTGTTTTTACCCTTCTTTGCGGGGACATTGTTGATTGTCATGTCATGTTCGGATGTACATTGTCTTTGCTCTGCAGTAAGTCTTTGCTGTCGTCCAGCATTCTGTTTTTGTTTACTTTGTAGCCAGTTCAGTTTTAGTTTTGTTCTGCATAGCCTTCCTTAAGCTTCAATGCCTTTTCTTAGGGGCACTCATCTTTTGTTTATTTTTGGTTTAAGAATTAGACACTACTTGTCCAGGGTGTACCCGCCTTCCGCCCGATTGTAGCTGAGATAGGCTCCAGTGCCCCCCACGACCCCGAAGAGAATAAGCGGTAGAAAATGGATGGATGGATGGAATTAGACACCTTTTTTACCTGCACACTGCCTCCCGCTGTTTACGACATTTACAAAGCAATTAGCTACCGGCTGCCACCTACTGATATGGGAGAGTATTACATGGTTACTCTGCCAAGCTCTAGACAGCACAGACACTCAACAACAACTGATTATTTGCAGACTATAATTACTGGTTTGCAAAAAATATTTTTAACCCAAATAGGTGAAATTAGATAATCTCCCATGGCACACCAGACTGTATCTCACGGCACACAGTGGTTGAAAAACACTGCTCTAGTGACTCAAGGCGCTTTACATAGTGAAACCCAATATCTAAGTTACATTTTAACCATACTCTACCATACAGGCCTGATTGGTGGTTTGCTGCAGAGATGGTTGTCCTTGTGGAAGGTGGGAATGCTGTAGCTCTGACAGAGTGACCACCGCGGTCTCGGTCACCTCCCTGAGTAGACTAAAATGAACGCAGCAATGGACAGAGACAACCTGTGTTATTAAGTGTATTGCTGGAACCCAAGATAGGAAGCAGAATTTCGACTGGTTCACAAAATAAAGTATTATTTACAAGTCCAACACAGAAATGGCAAAAGTACAAGAAAAAAGGAGCACAAGGCTGGTCCAGTCAATAAGAGTAAAGTAAAAACAAATAGCGCAGAAAAATGCTTTAAAAGATAGTCCAAAAGTAACAACAGAAAATGTGGCAAAAAAGCCAGGACAAACTAGCAACATAAAACAAAGTACAACTAACAATGGTACCTACAAAAGGAATCAGGGTGAACAATAAAACTTGCACGGTCAAGAGCAAGGAGCCAGGAGAACTGGAGACAAACACAATGCATTGAGCAAGGTTCCAGGAGAAACACAGATGGCCTGTGCAGAGAAACGAACCACAACCGGCGATCACGGCAGCAAGGTTTTAATAGGCCTGCTTGCCAAATGCACCACAGGTGTGTCTCCTGGCTCTTGCCCCCTGCCTGTCACAGAGCAATGTGAATAAACATAGCAAAGGTCAACAGAACAAGTAATAACCCCAACATGTCAAGCAGAACACTAATTCAAAACACAACATCCTGGATGAAAACCAACGCTTCCCATCCAACATGATGGAGTTTGAGAGGTGCTGCAAAGAAGAATGGGCAAAACTGCCCAAAGACAGGTGTGCCAAGCTTGTGGCATCGTATTCCAAAAGGCTTGGGGCTGCAATTGCTGCCGAAGGTGAATCAACAAAGTATTGAGCAAAGGCCAAACTTGCTCCAGCTTCGACGCCGGCCCAAGCCAAGCTCGCTCCAACTTCAAAGCCTGTCCAGGCCAAACTTGCTCCAGCTTTGAAGCCCGCTCTGCTACCATCCTCTCAAGTGGTCCAGACGCCACAATCCTCTCCAGTGTGTCCTCCGATGCCACCATCGTCTCCAGTGGGTCCTCCGACGCCACCATCCTCTCCAGTGGGTCCTCCGACACCACCATGCTCTCCTCAAGTAGGTCCTCCGCCGCCTGTCCTATGTCCAACGAGGCCGCCATCTCCTGCACGGCCATGCCGCCTGCCGTAAGTCTACCAAGGCTGCCAGTCCTACGTTCATCTTTAGGAATAGTCCTGGTGATTCTAAACTTCTTTCAATTACGGATGATGGAGGCCACAGATTTGTGCCTTGAGACAATCTTGTCCCGGAAGTCTACAGATAATTACTTTGACTTCATTCTTGGATTGTGCTCTGCCATGTACTGTAAACTGTGAGACCTTATACATAGACAGGTGTGTGCCTTTCCAAATAATTTCCAACCTAGACCTGGGCCGATAAGAAATTTTGCTTGACGATATATTGACCTACAAATTATTGCCGATTAACAATATTATCGCCATTATTTTTTCAGACCAAATTAACCACAGATTTAATACTTAGTAATAATAATGAATGTGTATCCTTTCAAAAGCAAAAAAATTATGTATTTCTCGTATGTTTTAACACTCTAATTGAAATATAAATATTTTCAAGTCTCCAATTTAAATACAACACACAAATAATAACAATAAAATACACTTTGTTAGCAAAGTTTTGCACTTAAATAAAAAATCACAACCAAAATCAATTAAATATATTAAAGAGGGGTTTGGGAACCCTCAGATATACACAACCAAAACAAAAATAAAATGGCTATATAAAGTATTGACAAACAAAGTTTAAACATGCAGGCAGAGGTAGAGTTGTACATTACTTAACAGACAATCAAGTTAGGACCTATTAAACAAAAGTGCAGCGTAACAATATACAGTAAATACTACAGTATGAGCAGGTGTATTAGCGGGTCATATGAAAAACAATAAGTCTGACAGATTCTGAGTGAGGAACACAGACATGACATGACATGGCAAATGTCTGTCAAACGTTTGAAGCACTTTTAGAAATGCTAGTAATAAATAGCAGCATGTGTTTGGCAATGTAACTAACCACACTTCTGTGAGTGCACACTAGTTTGCATTGTTTTGTTTGCACTTACCTTGTTCACCGAACGCAAGGTGAGTGTGGACTGTCGGGTGGTTGTGCTTCAGGTAGGCTGTATATTTGCTGTATTCGCGCACATTTAGCAAACTGACTCCTCGGCGTTGATGGGCTCATCTTGTTCCAAAGATTTCAACTGAAATATTACCATGGAATTTGGTTTTGTGATCAGTTTGTCCCAGTGGCGGGCCGTGCGTTTCCCACCTAGGCCTTCAGTGATGTCCGACTTCAATGATTACCTCTCAAAATACCATCATTTATGTCACCACATGACCATTGCTGGAGAAATACTATACAGGAACACATTTACACCCTACTGCGCATTGTATCACATCATCAGTGTACAAAATGGGTTATTTTCTGGCGCATTTAAAAATCAATAAACCCGCATCAGCCATTAAAACATACCGTAAATTTCTCTGCTTGGCTTATGCAACTTCCAGTCAATAAAGTTGACTGGAAGAATATATCTTTGAGTTAATATATCTTAAAGATATATATACCCTGACCACATGATGGCGCCAAAATACACATGTGACAATGTTAATTAAATGACAAGCATGACACACTTTTACAACAAGAGTTTACAACTTTTAGTTAACTTTTAGCAGCTACTGTCAACAACTTGTGATCTGATTGGCTATCGCAACTGTCTATCAACTGTATGTGTTTTCAAATTCCTCCGCTAACGGTCCGATGAGTATCCCAACACAGGACGCGTAAATGTCATGTTCTACGCGAGGCCATCTAGAAGGCCTTCCTGACAACAACTCGTGATCTGATTGGCTATCACAATTGTCTATCAACTGTATGTCCCCATTCACTTAGAGTGCATAGACTCCTGCATTGTTGATTCTGAAGGTCCTGGCAGATTTGGTATAGCATGGCAACATAAGCTAGCTGAATTCTGATTGGATAAAAACTCTAACCTAAAAACAACAGCAGTGGAAGGAGCATAATATGACATGAAGAGAATATCCATCCATCCATCCATCTTATTCCGCTTATCCGAGGTCGGGTCGCGGGGGCAGCAGCCGGAGCAGGGAAGCCCAGACTTCCCTCTCCCCAGCCACTTCGTCCAGCTCCTCCCGGGGGATCCCGAGGCGTTCCCAGGCCAGCCGGGAGAGATAGTCTTCCCAGCGTGTCCTGGGTCTTCCCCGTGGCTTCCTACCGGTCGGACGTGCCTGAAACACCTTCCTAGGGAGGCGTTCGGGTGGCATCCTGACCAGATGCCCGAACCACCTCATCTGGCTCCTCTCGATGTGGAGGAGCAGCGGCTTTACTTTGAGCTCCCCCTGGATGACAGAGCTTCTCACCCTATCTCTAAGGGAGAGCCCCGCCACCCGGCAGAGGAAACTCATTTCGGCCGCTTGTACCCGTGATCTTGTCCTTTCGGTCATGACCCAAAGCTCATGACCATAGGTGAGGATGGGAACGTAGATCGACCGGTAAATCGAGAGCTTTGCCTTCCGGCTCAGCTCCTTCTTCACCACAAAGGATCGATACAGCGTCCGCATTGCTGAAGACGCCGCACCGATCTGCCTGTCGATCTCATGATCCACTCTTCCCCCACTTGTGAACAAGACTCCAAGGTACTTGAACTCCTCCAAATGGGGCAAGATCTCCTCCCCAACCCGGAGATGGCACTCCACCCTTTTCCGGGAGAGAACCATGGACTCGGACTTGGAGGTGCTGATTCCCATCCCAGTCGCTTCACACTCGGCTGCAAACCGATCCAGTGAGAGCTGAAGATCTTGGCCAGAGGAAGCCATCAGGACCACATCATCTCAAATAGCAGAGACCTAATCCTGCAGCCACCAAACCAGATACTCTCAACGCCCTGACTGCGCCTAGAAATTCTGTCCATAAAGGTTATGAACAGAATCGGTTACAAAAGGCAGCCTTTGCGGAGTCCAACCCTCACTGGAAACTGCCGGCGATGCGGACCAAGCTCTGACACTGATTATACAGGGAGCGAACCGCCACAATAAGACAGTCCGTTACCCCATACTCTCTGAGCACTCCCCACAGGACTTCCCGGGGTACACGGTCGAATGCCTTCTCCAAGTCCACAAAGCACATGTAGACTGGTTGGGCAAACTCCTATGCACCCTCAAGGACCCTGCCGAGAGTATAGAGCTGGTCCACAGTTCCACGACCAGGACGAAAACCACACTGTTCCTCCTGAATCCGAGGTTCGACTATCCGGCGTAGCCTCCTCTCCAGTACACCTGAATAGACCTTACCGGGAAGGCTGAGGAGTGTGATCCCACGATAGTTGGAACACACCCTCCGGTTCCCCTTCTTAAAGAGAGGAACCACCACCCCGGTCTGCCAATCCAGAGGTACCGCCCCCGATGTCCACGCGATCTTGCAGAGTCTTGTCAACCAAGACAGCCCCACAACATCCAGAGCCTTAAGGAACTCCGGGCGGGTCTCATCCACCCCCGGGGCCTTGCCACCGAGGAGCTTTTTAACTACCTCGGCAACCTCAGCCCCAGAAATAGGAGAGCCCCACACAGATTCCCCAGGCCCTGCTTCCTCATAGGAAGACGTGCTGGTAGGATTGAGGAGGTCTTCGAAGTATTCCCTCCACCGATCCACAACATCCGCAGTTGAGGTCAGCAGAACACCATCTTCACCATACACGGTGTTGACATTGCACTGCTTCCCCTTCCTGAGGCGGCGGATGGTGGTCCAGAATTGCTTCGAAGCCGTCCGGAAGTCGTTTTCCATGGCCTCCCCGAACTCCTCCCATGTACGAGTTTTTGCCTCCGCGACCGCTGAATCCGCACACCGCTTGGCCTGTCTGTACCTGTCTGCTGCCTCCGGTGTCCTATGAGCCAAAAGAGCCCGATAAGACTCTTTCTTCAGCTTGACGGCATCTCTTACCGCTCGCACCAGCGGGTTCTAGGATTACCGTCACGACAGGCACCAACTACCTTGCGGCCACAGCTCCAATCGGCCGCCTCGACAACAGAGGTACGGAACATCGTCCACTCGGACTCAATGTCTAGCGCCTCCCTTGTGACATGTTCAAAGTTCTTCCGGAGGTGGGAATTGAGTCTCTGACAGGAGACTCTGCCAGGCGTTCCCAGCAAACCCTCACAATGCGTTTGGGTCTGCCAGGTCTGTCCGGCATCCTCCCCCACCATCGCAGCCAACTCACCACCAGGTGGTGATCGGTAGAAAGCTCCGCCCCTCTCTTCACTCGAGTGTCCAAAACATGAGACCGCAAATCCGATGACAGAACTACAAAGTCGATCATGGAACTGCGGCCTAGGGTGTCCTGGTGCCAAGTGCACATATGGACATCCTTATGTTTGAACATGGTGTTTGCTATCGACAATCTGTGACGAGCACAAAAGTCCAATAACAAAACACCACTCGGGTTCAGATCCGGGCGGCCATTCTTCCCAATCATACCTCTCCATGTTTCACTGTTGCTGCCAACATCAGCATTGAAGTCTCCCAGTAGAACGAGGGAATCACTCGGGAGAGCACTCTCCAGTACTCCCTCGAGTGAATCCAAAAAGGGTGGGTACTCTGAAATGCCGTTTGGCGCATAAGCGCAAACAACAGTCAGGACCCGTCCCCCCACCCAAAGGCGGAGGGAAGCTACCCTCTCGTCCACCAACATGCAGGCTTTGAGCGGGGGGGAAACAAGAATTGCCACCCCAGCCCGTCGCCTCTCACTGCCGGCAACGCCAGAGTGGAAGAGAGTCCAGCCCCTCTCAAGAGAACTGGTTCCAGAGCCCTTGCTGTGCGTCGAAGTGAGTCCGACTATATCTAGTCGGAACTTCTCCACCTCACGCACTATCTCAGGCTCCTTCCCTCCCAGCGAGGTGACGTTCCACGTCCCAAGAGCCAGCTTATGTAGCCGAGGATAGGACCGCCAAGTGCCCTGCCTTCGACTACCACCCAGCTCACACTGCACCCGACCTCTATGGCCCCTGCTATGGGTGGTGAGCCCATTGGAGGGGGGACCCACGTTGCCTCTTCGGG
This sequence comes from Nerophis lumbriciformis, assembly GCF_033978685.3. Lineage (NCBI taxonomy): Eukaryota > Metazoa > Chordata > Actinopteri > Syngnathiformes > Syngnathidae > Nerophis > Nerophis lumbriciformis. The sequence goes on from NC_084585.2 coordinate 14,734,328, forward strand.
CTGTGCCCGGCCGGGCCCCATGGGGACAGGCCCGGCCACCAGGCGCTCGCAATCGTTCCCCACCTTCGGGCCTGGCTCCAGAGGGGGGCCCCGGTGACCCGCGTCCGGGCGAGGGAAATCTGGGTCCTTTGTTCGTGTTCTTCATAGAGGTCTTCGAGCTGCTCTTTGTCTGATCCCTCACCTAGAACCAGTTTGCCTTGGGAGACCCTACCAGGGGGCATAGAATCCCCCGGACAACATAGCTCCTAGGATCATTGGGACACGCAAACTCCTCTACCACGTTAAGGTGGCAGCTCAGAGAGGATATGACTACTTTTAAATATTTAGGGAAAGTAAATTAAAAAGTAATTTTATCTTTAATTATGATCATGATTTCTGGTTATGTTAGGCCAGCAGTGAAGGCCTTGCTGGCCCTGATGGCACACCACTGGTTTGTCCATGTTCACTACTACATGTGTTGTCTATGAATGTTCTCATTCATCCAGGTCATTGTAATCTCAAAGCATTCAATTGATCGCAACTGGACTGTTTGGTTTGTCTTAAAAGACGTTTCGCCTCTCATCCGGGTAGGCTTCATCAGTTCATCAGACGTAGATTGGTCTAGATCAGCGTTTCTCAAAGTGTGGGGCGCGCCCCACTGGTGGGGAATAGAGACATGACAGGTGGGGCGCGAGGAACGGGAGGGAATTTCACTTTAATTTTTTTTTTTTTTTTTAGAATTTTTTTTTTTTTACTATGCTTTCATTTTCTATACACACTGTAAATCACTTTGTGATTCTGTCTGTGAAATCCGCTATATAAATACATGTAAATTACTTATTTTTCCTGTAGGCTTTAAATTTCTAGGTAGGAGCAAAAGTTTGACAGACATAGCAACAATAACTAATGGGGGCGGGGCTAAGCGGAACAAATTTGACGAGACAAGCGCAGCAAAATGAAAAGCTGTCCCACTGTCAAACGACACAGTTGCGAGACGTATATGCGACATTGCAAGTGATCTTGAGGAACAACTTGGAGACAAATGAAAAGAAAGTCGTTTTGCTTTACAAGTGGACGAAGCTACTGACAGCAATAAAGACTGCCTGTTCATCGCATACGTCCGCTTTGTGAATGGCGAGTCACTGTGCGAGGATTTGCTGTTTTGCAAATACATCAAAAATAGAGCCTCTGCTGATGAGCTGTTCAAGATAATGGACAGTTTCCTCAAAGAACACGACCTTAAATGGGAAAACTGTGTGGGCTTTTGCTCTGATGGCGCAATAGCCATGGCAGGGTCAAGAAACAAGCTGCAGGCTCTAATAAAGAGGGTTGCGCCAAATGCGCATTGGACACACTTTGTCATTCACCGGGAAGCACTCGCGTCAAGGCAGCTCAGCCCCGAACTCAATGAGGTTTTAACAGATGTGAGCGCGGTAAATTTGATCAAAACACGACCACTGAAAGCGCGACTGTTCTCTGCACTGTGTGAGGAAATGGGAGCTGATCATACAGCCGTGCTGTTTCACCATACTTGCCAACCTTGAGACCTCCAATTTCGGGAAGTGGGGGTGGGGGGCGTGGTTGGGTGTGGGGGCGTGGTTAAGAGGGGAGGAGTATATTTACATCTAGAATTCACCAAGTCAAGTATTTCACATATATATATATATAAGAAATACTTGACTTTGTGAATTCTAGCTGTAAATATACTTAACGTCCTCCCAGCACGGCAACAACACACAACAACAGCAGTCACGTTTTCGTCTACCGTAAAGCAGTTCGTCTGCCGTAAACAGCAATGTTGTGACACTCTTAAACAGGGCAATACTGCCATCTAATGTACATGCATATGTGACATTAACATCTAGGGCTTTTAGAGAGTGCAGTGCACAACTGCGCACACAACAAGGAGACGAAGCAGAATAGATCATCAGAGAGGGTGTTCAGCATGGTTAGGAAAATAATGACAGAGAATAGAACAAGGATGGACAATTCAACCCTTAACTCAACAATGAGTAGATGAGTGTTATGTGTGTGTATATGTGTAAATAAATGAACACTGAAATTCAAAGTATTTCTCTTATTGATATATATATATATATATATATATATATATATATATATATATATATATATATATATATATATATATATATATATATATATATATAGCTAGAATTCACTGAAAGTCAAGTATTTCACATATATATATATATATATATATATATATATATATATATATGAACACTGAAATTCAAAGTATTTCTCTTATTGATATATATATATATATATATATATATATATATATATATATATATATATATATATATATATATATATATAGCTAGAATTCACTGAAAGTCAAGTATTTCACATATATATATATATATATATATAAGAAATACTTGACTTTCAGTGAATTCTAGCTATATATATATATATATATATATATATATATATATATATATATATATATATATATATATATATATATATATATATCAATAAGAGAAATACTTTGAATTTCAGTGTTCATTTATTTACACATATACACACACATAACACTCATCTACTCATTGTTGAGTTAAGGGTTGAATTGTCCATCCTTGTTCTATTCTCTGTCATTATTTTCCTAACCATGCTGAACACCCTCTCTGATGATCTATTCTGCTTCGTCTCCTTGTTGTGTGCGCAGTTGTGCACTGCACTCTCTAAAAGCCCTAGATGTTAATGTCACATATGCATGTACATTAGATGGCAGTATTGCCCTGTTTAAGAGTGTCACAACATTGCTGTTTACGGCAGACGAACTGCTTTACGGTAGACGAAAACGTGACTGCTGTTGTTGTGTGTTGTTGCCGTGCTGGGAGGACGTTAATGAAACTGCCTAACAATAAACCCACATAAGAAACCAAGAACTCGCCCTCGATCATTCTACAGTTATAACGTGATTGGGCAGGCACGCTGTTTATATTGTGGGAAAGCGGACGTGAAAACATGCTGTCGACACGTCACTCAGGTACGCGTGAATTTCGGGAGATTTTCGGGAGAAAATTTGTCCTGGGAGGTTTTCGGGAGAAGCGCTGAATTTCGGGAGTCTCCCGGAAAATCCGGGAGGGTTGGCAAGTATGTGTTTCACAGTGAAGCAAGGTGGCTCTCCCGGGGCAAAGTGCTGTCACTTGCCCTGTCTTGCCAAATGCATAGCTCCTCCTTTTTTTTGCAAAGATTGCAAAGTGGCACTTTTATTTTATTTATTTTGAACTTGATGCAAGTTATTTGATTTATTATTGAACTTGATGCAAGTTATAACACTTTTATTTGATTTATTATTGAACTTGCTGCAAGTTATAACACTTTTATTTGATTTATTATTGAACTTGATGCAAGTTATAACACTTTTTTTGATTTATTATTGAACTTGATGCAAGTTATTTTATTTATTATTGAACTTGATGCAAGTTATACCAGGCAGCACAGTGGAAGAGGGGTTAGTGCATCTGCCTCATAATACAAAGGTCCTGAGTAGTTATGGGTTCAATCCCGGGCTCGGGATCTTTCTGTGTGGAGTTTGCATGTTCTCCCCGTGACTGCGTGGGTTCCCTCCGGGTACTCCGGCTTCCTCCCACCTCCAAAGACATGCACCTGGGGATAGGTTGATTGGCAACACTAAATTGGCCCTAGTTTGTGAATGTGAGTGTGAATGTTGTCTGTCTATCTGTGATGGGCCTGCGATGAGGTGGCGACTTGTCCAGGGTGTACCCCGCCTTCCGCCCGATTGTAGCTGAGATAGGCTCCAGTGCCCCCCGCGACCCCAAAGGGAATAAGCGGTAGAAAATGGATGGATGGATGGGCAAGTTATACCACAGCTGCACAGTTATTTTATTTATTATTGAACTTGATGTTATTTTATGTTATTGAGTTTGAATGTATACAACTTGATGTTACTTGATGTTCAATAAATTTGAAAATGTTAAGCTTGGCATTAGCGTTCTGTTGGGGCGATGGGGGCAGGTGGGGCTTGAAAACTCCCCCTTGTCCAAAGTGGGGGATGACAAAAAAAGTTTGAGAACCACTGGTCTAGATAGATATAGATTTGACCAATCTAAATCTATGAGCATGAACTGATGAAGCTTACTAAGGTATTCTGACTAATCTAAGTATATGAGCCTACTTGGATGAGAGGCAAAACGGATAGCAGGTTGAGCAGGCTTTTGAAGGCAGGAGAGCTCATCAACGACAGGTGTGTAGATTGCTGATTGCTTGCAGCTGCTTGCCGCAGTCGGAGTGACGCGTGCAGGAGGTGAGCGGTCGTGGGCGTGTCCCGAGGTGCGCTCTTGGAGGCGCAACCAGCAGAGCGCACAGATGAGGGCGCATTTGAATGAGCCCTGGCCCTCAGAGCTTTTACGTTGAAGTTTAACCAAGTAGACGAGAGGGTAGCTTACCTCCGCCTCTGGATGCAGGGATGGGTAAATAAGTAATTAGAATTTATTTATATAGCACTTCTCACAGAGAGAACTCACAAAGTGCTTCACATGGTTAAAATACAAATAGTACATGCACAACAAACATACAACATGATGCAACAACAGAAACATTGCAAAATGGAATAAGAAAAATATACTAATTGAAATAATATAAAAAGGGAAATTTAATATTACAGGAAAACACACTTAAACAAATGTGTTTTTACTGGCTTTTAAAAATGTCAAAAAAGGATGCAGCTCTCAGCTCATACATGACTGCATTCCACCATTTAGGGGAAACTGAAACAAAGGCTCTTTTGCCTTTGATTTTATACTAAGTACAAACATCAGAAGGCGATCAGCAGACCGCAGTGACCTAACAGGACAGTGAAGAGACAACAGATCTATCAAGTAAGCTGGTGCTTTGCCATCGGGTACCCTTTAGGTTAGTGGTGTCAAACGTAAGGCCTGCGGGCCGTTTCAGGCCCGCAAACAAGTTTAATACGGCCTGCGGGCCGCAAGGTCAGTTTGCTAAACATAAAAATTAGCTGCATTTTTTTGAATGAAAGAAACTGCTGTTCTAAATGTGTCCACCGGAAGTCGCGATAAAAATTCAAGTGTAACCTATGTCGCACATGACATCATTTAAAGCTGACTTAATGCGCCCTCTGAATTGGCTGCCGCTACTCCAATCAGCGCAGGGGCAAGCAATCAGCTGCTCCTGTTGTGGTTGGCAGCAGATGGCGGCACTATCATTGCACCACACCTTCTTTCATTGTAAATTATCCAGTCAACAGATAAAATAACGAAATGGTAAGATGCAAAGACTTCAGTCAACTTGACCATCATCCTTGTAGTTAGAGTTCCATGCAGCGCTTGCAAATGGATGAATGCACGAAGCGCGTGCCAGAACTCCATAGTAAAAATGTGTGTTTCTCCATTTGTTGTGTTTGTCCTATTTTGTTTCATACTTAAAATCTACCATTTTCACATTGGTTAGGTTTGTAGTTATGGTACCTTGATTTCGGCTATGTGTCATTTTGATAACGGTTTTGTTTATGTTATAATTGTAATATTTGAATGATAATAAATGAATGTGTTGTTGCAGTATGCGGATACGGGCAGGTCAACTGATCTAAATGGGGGTCTATTTTAATTTTCCTGAGGGAACTCTCCTGAAGGAATCAATAAAGTACTATCTATCTATCTGTCTATTTCAAAGCTAGAGTATCCAAAATAATTTTTTGAGGTGGGACTTGAATGCCTCTGCTGAGGTACCATCTCTAACGATTGTCGGTAGGGCCTTTCAGAGTACTGGAGCCTGATTAGAAAACGGTCAAAATACTTTTTTGGGGCTTTGGGAATCCCTAATAAACTGGTATACTTGGAACGTAAATTTCGGGACGGCACATAGGGTACAATAAAATCAGCAAGACAAGATGGTGCTAGACCGTTTAGTATTTAGTATGTAAAAAACAAAAAACACACACGCACGCAAGCACACACACTTATATACATATATACATCTCATGCATACATCAATATATACATGACACTTATACACACAAATATATACATAAATACTGTATACACACTTACATACATAACATACCTGCATGCATACAATGCATACACACATTAATATATGCATTAATATGCATACATACATAATAACTATTAAAATATGCATACATACATAACTAGTAAATGTGCAATCAGATAAATATGCAGGACAAACTACATTCATTGACAGATACTGTACATACTGTATTGATGCATACAAACATTCGGAAGCTACGTACTGTGCATTCATACAAGCGAGCAAAAATAAACTGCATGCATTAATCTTTGACGTTGAATCATGCTTATGGATATTATATCTCTTTCTCTGCTTATTTCAACCTGCTGCCTTTTGACGTGTCAGCACATCACACCAACACTGAATAAAAGTGTATGCAATATTGATACCGTTAATAAATATAATGATTATTTGACAGCCTGGAGCAAAGTCCAAATAACATTCTGTTTATGTGTGTGTGCGTGTGTGCGTGTGTGTGTGTGTGTATGTATGTTTGGGAATCCTAACATTGCAGTATTGCTGCTACGCTCCATCCTAGCCTTCCAAAGCGACACACATATTGTATGCTTTATCCAGTATCAAAGCATCTCAGTGGTTCAAAAACAATATTTTCTGTTGGTGAAATAACATTTTTAAAACGGATGTTTAAAGTGTGTCAAATAAGTATGGCTGCTGTGTGTCTGCTTCTAGCGTCGGCGTCACTTTGATGGTGACGAGAGGGACATTTTTCTTAGTGTTGAATTGAATTAGGATTGCTACCACAGTACAATATGTGCCTGATCGACTAAGATCCAAATACCAGTCGCTAAACAGCATAAAATTAAAATTGTGTGTGCTATGAGTGGGCGCGTTGTGTGTGATCAATCAAGACTGCATGTACAATTAATAACTGCTGCAGACCATGCTACCAGCATTATGAGCCCTTGGAAACCCTAATTTCCTTTCACCTTCATGTTATTATTCTCCCTAGTCTCTGGGTTTTGCAATGAACATGCATCAAACAGTTAAATCTGTTACATTGTCACTGTAATATACTGTAGAATTGTAATTCAGACAACCAAAACTATTTTTAGCACATTGTGACAGTGCCCTGTGCAGGGTGGTGGTAGGTCATCGCAACACCGCAGCACATTATTGTGTCTGGAATGATCCAAACGCAAGAAAATGCATATTCCAAGACGTCTTTGTCCCTCCATGAATAGAAAAATACAATCAATCAATCAATGTTTATTTATATAGCCCTAAATCACAAGTGTCTCAAAGGGCTGCACAAGCCACAACGACATCCTCGGTACAGAGCCCACATAAGGGCAAGGAAAAACTCACCCCAGTGGGACGTCGATGTGAATGACTATGAGAAACCTTGGAGAGGACCGCATATGTGGGTAACCCCCCCCTCTAGGGAGACCGAATGCAATGGATGTCGAGTGGGTCTGACATAATATTGTGAGAGTCCAGTCCATAGTGGATCCAACATAACATAACAACCAATAGAATGTCTTACACTTACAGATGACATTATTGCAGAGCTAAGTGCATTATTGTCTTTACATCGCCACAAATGTACACACCCTGTTTCCATATGAGTTGGGAAATTGTGTTAGATATAAATATAAACGGAATACAAGGATTTGCAAATCATTTTCATGCTACAAAGACAACATTTTTGATGTTCAAACTGAGAAACATTTTTTTTTTTTTTGCAAATAATCATTAACTTTAGAATTTGATGCGAGCAACACGTGACAAAGAAGTTGGGAAAGGTGGCAATAAATACTGATAAAGTTGAGGAATGCTCATCAAACACTTATTTGGAACATCCCACAGGTGAACAGGCAAATTGGGAACAGGTGGGTGCCATGATTGGGGCTTAAAGTAGATTCCATGAAATACTCAGTCATTCATAAACAAGGATGGGGCGAGGGTCACCACTTCGTCAACAAATGTGTGAGCAAATTGTTGAACAGTTTAAGAAAAACCTTTCTCAACCAGCTATTGCAAGGAATTTCGGGATTTCACCATCTACGGTCCGTAATATCATCAAAGGGTTCAGATGATCTGGAGAAATCACTGCACGTAAGCAGCTAAGCCCGTGACCTTCAATCCCTCAGGCTGTACTGCATCAACAAGCGACATCAGTGTGTAAAGGATATCACCACATGTGCTCAGGAACACTTCAGAAACCCACTGTCAGTAACTACAGTTGATTGCTACATCTGTAAGTGCAAGTTAAAATCTCCTATGCAAGGCGAAAACCGTTTATCAACAACACCCAGAAACGCCGTCAGCTTCGCTGGGCCTGAGCTCATCTAAGATGGACTGATACAAAGTGGAAAAGTGTTCTGTGGTCTGACGAGTCCACATTTCAAATTGTTTTTGGAAACTGTGGACGTCGTGTCCTCCGGACCAAAGAGGAAAAGAACCATCCGGATTGTTATAGGCGCAAAGTTGAAAAGCCAGCATCTGTGATGGTATGGGGGTGTATTAGTGCCCAAGACATGGGTAACTTACACATCTGTGAAGGCGCCATTAATGCTGAAAGGCACATAAAGGTTTTGGAGCAACTTATGTTGCCATCCAAGCAACGTTAACATGGACGCCCCTGCTTATTTCAGCAAGACAATGCCAAGCCACGTGTTACATCAACGTGGCTTCATAGTAAAAGAGTGCGGGCACTAGACTGGCTTGCCTGTAGTCCAGACCTGTCTTCCATTGAAAATGTGTGGCGTATTATGAAGCCTAAATTACCACAACGGAGACCCCCGGACTGTTGAACAACTTAAGCTGTACATCAAGCAAGAATGGGAAATAATTCCACCTGAGAAGCTTAAAAAATGTGTCTCCTCAGTTCCCAAACGTTTACTGAGTGTTGTTAAAAGGAAAGGCCATGTAACACAGTGGTGAACATGCCCTTTCCCAACTACTTTGGCACGTGTTGCAGCCATGAAATTCTAAGTTAATTATTATTTGAAAAAAATAATAAAGTTTATGAGTTTGAACATAAAATCTTGTGTTTGTAGTGCTTTCAATTGAATATGGGTTGAAAAGGATTTGCAAATCATTGTATTCCGTTTATATTTACATCTAACACAATTTCCCAACTCATATGGAAACAGGGTTTGTATTCGTGTACAGACGAGTAGTGTGTGTGCGTGTGTGTGTGTGTGTGTGTGTGTGTGTGTGTGTGTGTGTGGGTGAGTGAGTGGCTGCAATGCTGTAGCTTGACACCTTGATGACCTGATCATTTTGTAGAGGATGATTGCTGGCAATCATTTCACTGCCTGCTCTCTTTCACTCCTTGTGTCTCTCTCACACACATGCATGCATGTACGCGCACATGCGCGCGCACACACACACACACACACACACACACACGCACAAATGCATTAAACAACACACACACACACGGTTCTGTTTCAGTCGGTCATTGTCTTCACTCATCTCTTGTTTCTCTCTCTGCAACCTTTGATGGCCTGTCACTCTCTTTTAGCCCAGTCAGCGACACACAAACTCAAACACACACTCAGGCACGCACGTACACACACAAACACACACACAAGGGCAGGTTGATCTGACTGCAGAGGGAATGATATCACCTCATAATCATCCAAGTCTGAATGATGACGGCCATTTCAAGCAAATAATGCTGGCAATGTGCTGTGAAATGAAGCTCTAGGTGTGTGTGTGTGTGTGTGTGTGTGTGTGTATGTGTGTGTGTGTAATACATGTGGGCAAGCATTTAGATGTCAAGCGCAAATGAGGAAAACAAGAAAATCAATGATGCTGATGAATGAAGTCAGTGTGAGTCTGCTGTTCTTTCCGAGTCTAGATATAAAATCTATGTGTTAACTAGCACACTTTTATACTTTCGCTTAATATTTTGAGTTCACACTGATAAATAAATTGTTTCAGGCATATTGATTAAGCATTTTCCAGCATAAACATGGCTAAATGAACTAAATGATCAATACTTCAGTAGTATTGGCCACTAGATGAGACCAAATCAAACAAATCAAGGATGTTCAGTATCGTGGCCACTGATTGGCTCAGCCTCAGGAACGATTACTAGATTGGATTAAATAGAGAGGGACAAACGGTATAAAATGAATGGATGGAAAGGATGTAAGGGTGACTATCTGGGTGTTATTTCATGTCAAGATGGCTCTCATATGGTTAAAAATGTATTTAGAAGATCATAAACAGTTTTTGTATGCACCAACTATAACAAAATTTCATTTATAAATCATAATTCTTAATTCGCGAAATTGTATTTACCACAGTCAGGCTTGGAACTATTTAACAGCAGTTCCCGGTCAAAATGGTGACCCGAAATTTCTTCTAATTCCAGGGTCTTTGAAAATGATATTGGTTACTGAATTATTGTGAGTTTCTTTTCGTTGAGTAACGAATATCCATCCACCCATCCATTTTCTACCGCTTATTCCCTTTGGGGTCACGGGGGGCGCTGGAGCCTATCTCAGCTACAATCGGGCGGAAGGCGGGGTACACCCTGGACAAGTCGCCACCTCATCGCAGGGCCAACACAGATAGACAGACAACATTCACACTCACATCCACACACTAGGGCCAATTTAGTGTTGCCAATCAACTTATCCCCAGGTGCATGTCTTTGGAAGTGGGAGGAAGCCGGAGTACCCGGAGGGAACCCACGCAGTCACGGGGAGGACATGCAAACTCCACACAGAAAGATCCCGAGTCCGGGATTGAACCCAAGACTACTCAGGACCTTCGTATTGTGAGGCAGATGCACTAACCCCTCTGCCACCGTGAAGCCCTTTAATAATATTATTATTATAATTATTTACAGATGACACAACTGTGTTTTGTTCAGCAGAGAACAAATAGAAGCTAATACAAATAATAACAGGAAAAAACAACAAATTAAAAAGATAGTTTTGACAAAAACAGACTATTTTTGAATCTCTGCTAAACTAAAATAATGCTATTTGGTAACATCAGAGGAGAAAGTCAAACACAAATACAAATAGACGTAGTAGATATTGAAAGGGTAAAACAATTAATTGGGGGGGGGGGGTATATTGATATATGATAAAATGAACTGGAAACCTTGTGTAAAAATATACAACATAAAGTAGCAATTCTGGACCAAAAATCACTTCATATTCTTCTATTACCTACAAATGTGCGCTTCATTCACAAATGGTGTTACAAAAAAGATCAATTAGAATACTACATAATGTTGGATATAGAGAACATACAAAACATTTATTTATTGAATATAAAATATTGCAATTCAACAACTTAGTGCAGACCTGGGCAAATTAAGGCCCGTTGAGCTTTTCAATCTGGCCCGCCGGACATTCCCAAATAATTTTTTTTTTGCAGTCATGTTTTCTAATGACCGTAAGTCTTCAACTATACAAAGTATTTCAATGGTTGGAATCTGCGCGTGTGGATGATACTGTTAAGTCTGGGTGAAAATGAGGACTCGGGTGCATAAGAGTGACAATTGACTCAGACTTTATTTAGATAGTTTTCTTTGCTATCTCTTGGACAGAGTGATTAAAACAAAGTGGCTACAAAATCTATCTATTATATATTCGAGCAACAAAAGGATATGTAGCATAGGGCATAAGACAATATACAGAAAATCACTCCATAAGGAGGAAAAAGGCAATAGCAAAAGTTCTATATGAGTCTAATAACAACAAAAACAACAATCTATGATTATCTACAAAAAGGTAAATCACTCATGCAAAGAAGTCGAGAAGCTATAAAGAGAAAGTAGGTTATAAAGTGTTGAGAAGCCTGTAAACTAAAAGCGCTCCAAAAGGAGAAAAAAAGGAAGACAAGACACTATGAAAATTGATACAAAAAGACTTGACCGAAAAACTTTAGCAAAAGCCAATCACTCTCACAGAGGGAACAAAGAAATCAATAAATAAAGCGAGACGATACAGCACGGTGGAAGAGGGGTTAGTGCATGTGCCTCACAATACGAAGGTCCTGAGTAGTCTTGGGTTCAATCCCGGGCTCGGGATCTTTCTGTGTGGAGTTTGCATGTCCTCCCCGTGACTGCGTGGGTTGCCTCCGGGTACTCCGGCTTCCTCCCACCTCCAAAAACATGCACCTGGGGATAGGTTGATTGGCAACACTAAATTGGCCCTAGTGTGTGAATGTGAGTGTGAATGTTGTCTGTCTATCTGTGTTGGCCCTGCGATGAGGTGGCGACTTGTCCAGGGTGCATCCCGCCTTCCGCCCGATTGTAGCTGAGGTAGGCTCCAGCGCCCCCCGCAATCCCAAAGGGAATAAGCGGTAGAAAATGGATGGATGGATGGATACTTATCAAACTTGGTTCAAGGCTGTGGACAAGGCTGTGGACAAGGCTGGAGGTACGTAGCGAGACGATATACTCAAGGACTATATACACATGAGGGAGGGTGACACAGGTGGGCACAATCAGGCAATCAGGAGAGACATCAGACCAGTGACACAGGAGGAAGGGCAAGTGGCCTGAAACGAGAGGAGGATTAGAATTTTCAAAATAAAACAAGAAGTGTGCCAGACAACACCAAAACAGGATTTCCCTCACCACGGTGTGACAGTACCCTCCCCCCACCTCCTTCTATGGCCGACTCCCAACGGCCCAGACTGTTCAGGGTGGTCTCTGTAGAAGTCCGTGATGATGAGAGTGGGGTCGACAATGTGGCGGGAAGGAACCCACTGTCTCTCTTCAGGTCCGTATCCTTCCCAATCCACCAGGAATTGTCTGCCCCAACCCGGGTTGCGCACTTGCCAACAAGCGTTTAACTTTGTATACTGGTCCACCTTCAATTACTTCGGGTGGTGGAGGGGACGTGGTGGCTGGGACCATGGTGCTTTCTTTGACTGGTTTGACCTGACTGACGTGGAAGGTGGGATAGACGCGGAGGGATCGGGGCAGACGAAGCCGAACCGCTGCAGGCCCGACGAGCTTGGTAATTGGGAATGGACCTACAAAGCGTGGTGCCAGATTCTTTGATGTGACCTTGAGATGTAGGTTCTTGGCTGAAAGCAGGCGCAGGTCGTCTCTTGCGGTCTGCCACTCTCTTCATCCGATCTCATTGTCTGGTCAATACTCGACGGGCGGCTGCCCAAATGCGGCGACAACGTCGGACCATGGCATGGGCGGTGGGGACCGACACTTCTGACTCATTTTCTGGAAAGAGAGGGGGCTGGTACCCTAAGGCACAATGAAAGGGAGAGAGGCCGGTGGCTGATGTAGGCAGCGAAATGTGCGCATACTCCACCCAGACCAGGTGTTTGCTCCATGTGGAGGGGTTCTGGCAGACCAAGCACTGGAGGCCGGTTTCCAGCTGCTGGTTAAGTCGTTCGGTCTGGCCGTTGGCTTCCGGATGATATCTTGATGTCAGGCTGGCCTTGGCTCCAATGAGTCGGCAGAACTCCCCCGCAGAACCGTGGGTTTATTTTGTACCCTTCGCGTTCATATTTCACTGTTTTGTTGCGTTTCACTTGATTGTAAAATATGTCGATTGGAAGGGGGTGTGACGTTCATATTTTGTCAATATTCCGTGTTTTATCATTCATAGAAAAATTTTAAAATTCCATTATGTTTTTTAAGGCGGTCTGTCATAATGTTTTTAAGCATTCAATCAGACATTATTGTGAGGTTTTGTATTAGTGTTCCTAAAAATAGATATACCGGCCCCAAGACACATTTTTTTCTCTAAATGTGGCCCCCGAGTCAAAATAATTGCCCAGGCCTGACTTGGTGCATTTGCAAACAGCTAAAATTATGTAAAAAGCAAAATGTAACCTGCTACCTAAGCGTTAGGGATGTAACGGTATGAACATTTCTTATCACGGTTATTGTAACAAAAATTATCACGGTTATCTATATTATCGCGATATTTTTAAATGTGCTCAAAAAAAACAACAAATATATATTTATACTGAAATCTTTTAACCAAGTTTTATTTAAAAAACACAACACATTCAAAACGATTTCCTTTGTAGGAGAAACATTATTGTAGATAAAAACACTGTTACATGGACCTCAAGAAGAAATTGAATGTGCATATGAAAGCATTATAAACAAAGTAATATGGCAGAAAAAAAAACTACGTAAATAACAAATAAATATGAAAATTGTGCTGGATAGCACTTTGAGGACATTAGGGATTCAAAAATAAAAAAAAACTTTGTAAGAATTTTGAATGATGGCCATTAGAAACAACTGCCTTGTTTGTCCATAAATATACAAATAGTGTTCATGTATGAGATCTAGTCTTACACATAGGGCTGCCAATTATGGCCAAAATAATAATTAAGATAATTTTTTATCAATATTGAAATCATGATTATTGATTGTTAGATAAAGCAGTGTTGAGGTGAGGTGTGAACGTAATACCATCATGTACAAACGTAATTTGTCATGTCCAATAAAAAGACTATAGATAAACGTTATCCATATATCTAAAGACAAGTATTTGTTTTTTTTTGTTCATTAATAATGTCAACGTGTCAGCTTTTTTTCATTGCATGATGTCTTTATCTGTATTTTGATCGAGGGAGGTATTTTTTTTAATTTTTTTAAGTTATGTACATTTATATGTACACGTAAATGCTGTATCGGGACAGATCCATTAAGAGTTTGAGCAGAAATATGTGGTGTAGGAATTAACTATACACAATAAAATATTAACAAAAGGCTATGTCACATGAATGTTTTTTTAAAGTAATACCTTTGTGACATGAACAAAAACACAAGTAATGTAAAAAAAAAACATGGTGTTTACTTTTGATATCAATATACAACTTAAAGCAGTTTGACTAATGAAGATGAAGTCTAATAAACAAACTTTGTTCTTCTCTAACAACTCCTCCTACTGGTTCCGTGTAACAATTGGGCCAACAAAAATAAACAGGAGTGATACCTCTCACACCTAATACACAATCTTCACAGCCTACGTTCAGTTCGATGAGACGACAAAACATTATAGCTAGTATTTATGTTATTTGAACACTGATACAGTTTACAGTTAAATAAAGGACTAGTGAGGATCCCAGTAAGCAAACTAAAAACTTTATAAACAAGTTGTGACAACGTTCACAACACATCACCTGCTGCATGTTTCCTCACTTCATTAACTCTCAGTCACAGCAGCTGATGGACGCTGCATTGAGAAAATAAAAGCAACATCAAATAATTTTTCTCCTTCACTGTATACTTTTAGTGTGGGACAAATGCATCTGTCTCCAAATTGTCCACACCTGTCTCCATCTATAAACAGCAGTGAACTCTTAAACGCCCGCCCTGACTCCACGGAAATGAAGCACGGGAACATGAAGTTAAACCAAGCGTTTAGCTCTGTTTACTCCGAGGGGAAATCTCCGGAGCAAAGTCGTGTAGTTTGTCCGCCATGGTTTTCAAGCCAAACGACGCTAGTGCTCATGCGCCAGCGCTGCTGTGACTGTTTCCAGGAAGTAAGCATTGTTGCCTTAAATACATTAATAAATGACGTTTTTTCGGTAATAAAAAATTTAGACGGTATTACTAACCGTTGGGAATTTTACCGCAGTTTATCATTATACCGTTTACCGTTATATCCCGACCAAGAATGTACAACAATTCTTCTCAACAAAGAGGGGAAATATAACCTTAAATTAAAATCTAATTTAAAACGTTTCTATGCACGTACAACACTTAAGACAGTTAGCATATCAGTATGTGGGAATAAATTATGTAATGAATTAAGCGAGGAAATCAAACAAAGCACCAATATGATTCAGTTTAAGAGATTGTTCAAACTACAAATGTTCACAATGTACAAAGAAGAACAATAATGATAAACATCTTTATCATTAAAAAAAGAGAAATAATCATTATTTATGTATTTTATATGTGTTTACTTACTTATGGTATAGTAAAAATACCAGTAAAACAAAAAATACAGCAAAACAATATAATGTAAAAAGAAAAAGATATATTAATACTAAAAACACATATTTTATCAAGATCGCACATGGCGGATGCTTGATGGCGTGACCCCATGTTGCAGGGACAGGCAATGTGCAGGCAAAAACCCCTTTCAATAGGAACAATGCAATCAAAATAAAGTACATAGCATAAAAAACACTACCAGCATATGTGCAGCATTTCTAAACAACGAACCAGCGTGCCCTGACAAATGAAAATAAAAAATAAACCCTTCTGATGAGCAATCAGGGACAGGTTAGCTTCCTGATTGCCAACCAGGACTGTTATATCTCGTTTATAAATATTTTTTTAATTAACTTTTGAATATTCATGTATGTAAGTGTTGAAGTTATTCTACTTTACTGACATTGAGGACCAAATCCGTGTACATTATTTCATATCACTATCTCTTTATTTATCTTTTTAAAAAACAAAAAAAAAACACCATGAACTGCAAAAAGAGCTGACAAAATATAAGCTAAAAAGACTAGATTTAAAAAAAAAAAATACTGACAACCAGTGAAGTTATCTGTCCATGCAAAATACATCCTCATTGGGATTTGTACTTTTAGAAATTAGCAGGACTTTTAAGCTAGACATAAGCATTTTATTCGGAAAACAAGCATTATTCAACTTGCAATTATTTAATTAAGCAACCTTGGATTGTTGCAGGCAGCACGGTGAAACAGGGGTTAGTGCATGTGCCTCACAATACGAAGGTCCTGAGTAGTCCTGAGTTCAATCCCGGGCTCGGGATCTTTCTGTGTGGAGTTTGCATGTTCTCCAAGTGACTGTGTGGGTTCCATCCGGGTACTCCGGCTTCCTCCCAACTCCAAAGACATGCACCTGGGGATAGGTTGATTGGCAACACTAAATTGGCTCTAGTGTTTGAATGTGAGTGTGAATGTTGTCTGTCTATCTGTGTTGGCCCTGTGATGAGGTGGCGACTTGTCCAGGGTGCACCCCGCCTTCCGCCCGGATGGAGCTGAGATAGGCTCCAGCAACCCCCGCGACCCCAAAAGGGACAAGCGGTAGAAAATGGTTGGATGGATTGTTGCATAATCTGTTAACAAGATGTGTGGGGAAAACCAAATGTTTTTATTTGAATAGTTACTTTCTCAATATTAAAGGGGAACTGCACATTTCTTTTTGGAATTTTGCTGTTATCGTTACGGTTAACGTTTATCGTTCACAATCATTATGAGAGACAAGAAGACAGATGTATTTTTAATGCATTCTAACTCATAATTATTAAATAAACATTAATACAAAAAGTCTGCTTACAATAGAGTCAATGGAAGGTCTGCTATTTCTCCCATAAAGCCCACTTAATCACCATCCAAAGCTCCACTTAAATTTCGTGACTTGAATATGAACCAAGTATTACTGATGTTGTCATTAAAAGCATTAATGCAGACAAAATATGAATATCGGCGCCGTGATCCATCCATCCATCCATCCATCCATCTATCAACCCATCCATTTTCTTCCGCTTATCCGAAGCCGTGTCAATGGGGAAGCAGCCTAAGTAGAGAATCCCAGACTTTACTCTCCCCAGCTCCTCACTGGGATTCCGAGGCGTTCCCGGGCCAGCTGAGAAACATTGTCCCCCCAACGTGTCCTGGGTCTTCCTTGTGGCCTCCTACTGGCCTACCCAGGGGAGGTGCCTGTCGAGCACCCTGATTATATGCCCTAACCACCTCATCTGGCTCCTCTCGATGTGGAGGAGCAGCGGCTTTACTCTGAGCTCCTCTCGAACGACAGAGCTTCTCACCCTATCTCTAAGGGAGAGCCCCGCCAGCTGATGGAGGAAACTCATTTCGGACGCTTGTACTCGTGATCTTGCCCTTTCAGTCATACCCCAAAGCTCATGACCATAGGTGAGGATAGGGACACAGATCGACTGGTAAATTGCAAGGTAGCTCTCTGTGATCAGGGCGCCATATCCTCACCTCACTGCGAACACAGAGAACAAATTAGCTTGCGTTAGAGATGTCCGATAATGGCTTTTTTGCCGATATCCGATATCCCGATATTGTCCAACTCTTAATTACCGATTCCAATATCAACCGATACCGATACATACAGTTGTGGAATTAACACATTATTATGCCTAATTTTGTTGTGATGCCCCGCTGGATGCATTAAACAATGTAACGAGGTTTTCCAAAATAAATCAACTTAATGTATGGAAAAAAAAATGCCAACATGGCACTGCCATATTTATTATTGAAGTCACATAGTGCATTATTTTTTTTAACATGCCTCAAAACAGCAGCTTGGAATTTGGGACATGAGGAGGTTGAGGTGGGCGGGGTTGGGGGGACGGGGTTGAGTTGGGGGCGGGGGTAGGGGGTAGCAGGGGGTGTATATTGTAGCATCCCGGAAGAGTTAGTGCTGCAAGGGGTTCTGGGTATTTGTTCTGTTGTGTTTATGTTGTATTACAGTGCGGATGTTCTCCTGAAATGTGTTTGCCATTCTTGTTTGGTGTGGGTTCACAGTGTGGCGCATATTTGTAACAGTGTTAAAGTTGTTTATACGACCACCCTCAGTGTGACCTGTATGGCTGTTGACAAAGTATGCATGCATTCACTTGTGTGTGTGAAAAGCCGTAGATATTATGTGATTGGGCCGTCACGCCTCCAATATTGTTGTCTGGGAGAAATTCGGGAGAATGGTTGCCCCGGGAGATTTTCGGGAGGGGCACTGAAATTCGGGAGTCTCTCGAGAAAATCGGGAGGGTTGGCAAGTATGACTGGGAGCCGCAACTGCTCTGTACTTCTCCCTACGTCCGTGTACCACTCCGTACAGCGGCGTTTTAAAAAGTCATACATTTTACTTCTTGAAACCGATACCGATAATTTCCGATATTGCATATATTATCGGACATCCATAGCTTCCGTGGCTTTATTGACATTAGCTGGTGAGCTGCTTTCTCGCCTCGGAGCTTGTGAAAGTCTAATCTAAATCATAAATCTTGCCTCTCACCTTGATATAAAGTAGAAGGATGAGGTCATAATCCGACTATTTGGTCAACTTTGGCGAGTATTATGATTAATTCTTCAACTAAACAGGAAGATATAAACATTCCATCAGTCGGAATTGCTGTGACAGCAGACATTGTGCAGTAAGTAATGTTTTATTGTGTTTGTTGTCTCTCATGAAGTTTGCAGTGAGCAGCAATCAGTGATGCTGCTGAAGGAAAAAGCGAACGTTGTGATGGGTATGCCTAAAATGAGCAATATATATCAAAGTTACATGTTATTATGAATGTTTGTTACTACATTACATATATACTTACAGCATGTATACAAAACCTTGATGGAGGTGTTTAGATGTTTTTGAAGCACTTTATAGGCAGAATAGAGGGACTGCCTTTGGCTCCATTGTAAGCAGACTTTCGCTCGCATTTATTTACTTGTTAAAATGCATTAAAAAATATATATAAATATATATATATGTGTGCTTGTCTAACAAAAGGATTGTGAATGACAGACAAAATTCCAAAAAAAAGTGAATTTCCCCTTTAACAGTTTTAAACTAGAACGGACAAAATATAAATATTCATGCTCAAATTAAGGTTATGGTGAAGGCTACTTTCACACGACAGGGTTGGATGTCTAATTCAGATTTTTTTGGTCAAATCCTATCTATTTAGTGGCCGTTCACGTTACAAAGAAAAAGTGATTTCTTATGTGAATGCAATCTGACCCGCATGCGGACATGATGTCATGACGTCGCACGCCCTGCAGTGTTTACGGAAGTAAACATTGCTTCCAGTCCAGTCGGTCTAAGTCTTGGCGCAATTGTGGCAATGTCAAGATTTTTGCAATCAAAATCAACATTTTCTGAACCAAATCATTGCGCGCAGAAGATCAAGAAGGAAAAGGACAAGTATTTTGGCTCTCGCAGTTTAACGGGATACTCTGCTTTGATGTCTGCTTGAAGAGCGGGACTGTGGGCAAGCAGACAAGAGTGGTAACATTTTCACTTGAGTTCCTAAAACTTATTATTTTCACCTGGTCTCTGCTCTGTGGTCAACTATTTATTTTATAACCATCTATTTTGGCAATAAAATTATGAAATGCTGAACATTTAGAATTACACTGCTTAGACAAACATGAACAAATGTCCCATATGGGCAAAACAAATCGGAATCGAAACAAGGCTGTAAATTCAACGACTGAAATTAGTAAACCACTCTTAAAACTAGGAAAATTTCAAGAAATACAATTTTATATCTTAGCAAGTGCCTTGTAGATTTGATCTAACGAATCAGATTTGGCAATTCAAATCTTTAGTCGAAGATAGCCCTGGCGTACCTTGTAAATCTGCATTCTTGTCCTCAAGGCTGAAATGCTTGTTACGACCATCGTTAGAACAAAACCAAGGCCCCTTCCACACTAAACCAACTAAGTTTATCCAGGGTAAATCCCACATAACCTTATCCTTGTCCACACACACACAATGGTCGTTTAAGACCCCTTTCCCCCCTTCGCCCGCCGGCGCAACGCGACCTAATACGCATGCACGGAAAATGCGCACGTCATAGTCACCATCAGTATTGCTTTGTGTGCAAGTTCTTAAATGTAACTTATCTGAACAATATCCAGTGTTGTGGTATTCAATTAACTCGAATCCAGTGTGCTGTGGTTCCCTACTGTAGTGAATCACACCTGAGCAATAATAAATTAATCAAATCTTTAATGGACACGTGAAAGTAAACAATGTGATAAAGAACATTTTACATAAATCAAACTAGGGATTTAGATATCTGGTCAGGACACTCCTCACTCTTTTGCCTTCACCTTCATTGTCCATTTGTTTTTGGTTACCTTATATACTCTAGACCTAGACGTTGAGTTTGCGAGGAATATGGCGGACAATAACTGATACAGTCTGCTTTGCCAGTCCAAAAGCATTCGCCCTTTTCCATAGTCTTACCTCAACGGCCAGGAAATACAAAGCACACGCTACCATTTTTATCACATCCACGGGAGCCCGCATTCTCTTTGTCTCTCCTTCGACAATTGGACAAAGTTTTTCGGTAAGTGAAATCACAGCTGACCTGGACATTCCAAAGTTCTCTTGCCGTCTGAAAAGTGTTGTATCCAAAATAGCTGCGATCATTTCTCTTAAGGTATTCATGTGTGATTTCCACAAGCGTCTGTACAGACGGAAGGAGAAACATGGGCATGTCCGGATGACTCGCCTCCATATTTCCAGTGGTTAGCTCAGAGTTACGAAACCGCTTTATTATGAAGATGGCTGTGGCGCGTTCTTTCTGACGTCACTTCCTGTGTGAGGCGTGGTCTTTCTGGCGTCACTTCCTCTCAGAACTCAGTTTGTAAACGATCAATGAGTCCATACAAAGCTAAGAGCCGGAGATTCAAGAAATAGACGGCGTACTTACCCGTGTAAAAAAATATCCAAGGAGGGGAACCATAAACTATGACTTAGTGTGGCCGAATCGAGGCTTAGGCTAAATAATTATTCGTTTAAGGGGTTATCCGGCTTAATGTAGACAGGTTCCAAGTCTCATCCATGTTTCCCAGTAAGTGTTTTTCTCTCTCTCCGTGTCAGTAAACACATGCACATTAGGCTTTTTAGCTCCTCAATATACATTGTGGCAAATTCCAGATTTATTTCAGTGAACATTGCAGGTTAGAGCGGCATTAGTGATTTACACCTCTTTGCCTCTTGAGGCAACAGCGTGAGTTGTAAGGGACGAGGACAAAGGAGAACCAAGAAAGTAGGAAGTGGAGTGCGAGGAAAGAGAGCAGCTCTGTCTCACAATACCTTTTTTTTCAAAAAGTATGTTTCTGTTCCATGGAGGGATTGAATGGTACCCTCAGGCCGGCTGGCACTGTTATCGCAGGACTAAATGGAGATACCATTTTACCCCCCCGAAAGAGAGACCATTTTCTCCTCAGTGCTCTTTGCTCGACGGGGAGGTGGCTGTAATTTAGCCGCGCGCTCGGGGAGGAACACGGTTCCACAGTCGGGTCGCCACAAAGCATCGGCTCACCAAAATGCCAAAGAGATTATTCTTCGTCTCGGGCTGGAAAAAGACAAGCGAGCGAGGGGGAAGAGAAGCCTGCGGGGGGGAGAGAGGTGTGCACAGGTGTCAGGGAGCAGTGGAGTGACTGGGGGGAGTGATGGGAGGAGGGACACAAAGACAGAAGAGCTTAGGAGAAGATACAAGTAGATGATTAAAAGTGAGTAGATGGAGGTGGGGGGGAGGGGTTCGGGACCGTGGGGAAAACGGAGGCAGAGGAGATAAAAAGCTGTGAGCTAATCAAAGACAAGCCAAGACGATGAGCACAAACCAAACTAGAGAAGGGAGAATAAGGAGACTAGGAGGGAGAAGAACGCTGAACGCTGACTTGAAAAGGCAAGGAGAGGCGACACATGAAAGGCCTGCAGTTTGACGCTGAGAAGATTCCACAATCTGGAGGGACGGACCTGGAATTGTTCATCGTCAGCACATTGCTCTTCAGGTCCTCAATGGAGCTCGGTTTCATCGTCTTCTGCATATCAATGGTCATAAAATGTAAGCGTTGGGACAGAAATGTTCTATTCAGGCTCCAGTACTCTGGAATGCCATACCGGTAACAGTTAGAGATGCTACCTCAGTAGAAGCATCTTAAAAAACTCATTTGTATACTCTCGCCTTTAAATAGACCCCCCTTTTAGACCAGTTGATCTCCTGTCTCTTTTATGATCTGCCACCCTCTCCTGAGTGGAGAGGTTATTAGGTGACCACAGATGACGCGCTAACTGTTCAAAGTTGGGACCCGAGGTGGACCACTCATGTGTGTATCAGTTGGTGACGTCTCTGCGCTGCTGACTTGTCTCCATTCAAGATGATCCCCTGCTGGACCCACTATGGACTGGACTCTCACACTATTAACTAGATCCACTCGACGTCCATTGCACCGGTCGCCCGGGGGCCGGTGGGTCCCCAACATCTGTGGTCCCCTCCAAGGTTTCTCATTGTATCCCATTGGGTTGAGATTTTTTCTTGCCCTGATGTGAGATCCGAGCCGAGGATATCGTTGTGGCTTGTGCAGCCCTTTGAGACACTTGTGATTTAGGGCTATATAAATAAACTTTGATTGATTGATTGAGGAGGGAAGAACACAGTTTTCACATGTCTAAGAAGACGTCTGTTTCTTTCTGTTGCCGTGTTCACTAATATTGGTATTAGTATTGGTATTAGTGAGGTCGAGGATAACCCTTTTCTATAGGGCTTGAAATGCCGTGTGATTTGCAATGCATTTGTGGGGGCAGGGTAGACTTGTTGGATAAAGGCTTTGTCACGATGTGAAAGCGAGCAACAAACTGGATTAAAATGGATCGCACAAAATTTAAAAACCAAGGGACTATATTGAGACAAACTGTATCCTATTCCAAAGGCTCGCTACCTGTGAAACATTATTAAAAATGGTGGAATTGACTCATATGAGCAATGAGCACATCCGATGGACGAGAGATTTCACTCAACTTGTCAACTTGTTTATATTTCGTGAACAAAGTGAGTTTTTATATCGGTGAAGAATTTCACAATGCAAAGTCTGTTAAGGCTCGTTGTTATGGCGCCAGAACACTGCCAGTAAGATTTGGTGTTGACCTTTTTTTTTTTTACATTGTATAAAAAGTTTTATTGCCACTGAAACAAGTTTTGGTCAACAAATAAATACAAACATTGAAAAAATACAATATTTTTAGTGGATATATTTTTTAATCATGGCATGTTTCCGCATTGCCGGCAGTAAGTCGGGCACGTTTCCAGTGAGGGTTGGACTCCGCCAAGGCTGCTCTTTGTCACCCATTCTGTTCATAACTTTTATGGACAGAATTTCTAGGCGCAGTCAAGGCGTTGAGGAGATCCGGTTTGGTGGCTGCAGGATTAGGTCTCTGCTTTTTGCAGATGATGTGATCCTGATGGCTTCATCTGGCCAGGATCTTCAGCTCTCACTGGATCGGTTCGCAGCTGAGTCTGAAGCGACTGGGATGAGAATCAGCACCTCCAAGTCTGAGTCCATGGTTCTCGCTCGGATAAGGGTGGAGTGCCATCTCCGGGTTGGGGAGGAGATCTTGCCCCAAGTGGAGGAGTTCAAGTACCTCGGAGTCTTGTTCACGAGTGAGGGAAGAGTGGATCGTGAGATTGACAGGCGGATCGGTGTGGCGTCTTCAGTAATGCGGACACTGTATCGATCCGTTGTGGTGAAGAAGGAGCTGAGCCGTAAGGCAAAGCTCTCAATTTACCGGTCGATCTACGTTCCCTTCCTCACCTATGATCATGAGCTTTGAGTTATGACTGAAAGGACAAGATCACGGGTACGAGCGGCCGAAATGATTTTCCTCTGCCGGGTGGCGGGGCTCTCCCTTAGAGATAGAGTGAGAAGCTCTGTCATCCGGGGGGAGCTCAAAGTAAAGCCGCTGCTCCTCCACATCGAGAGGAGCCAGATGAGGTGGTTCGGGCATCTGGTCAGGATGCCACCCGAACGCCTCCCTAGGGAGGTGTTTAGGGCACGTCCGACCAGTAGGAGGCCACGGGGAAGACCCAGGACACGTTGGGAAGACTATGTCTCCCGGCTGGCCTGGGAATGCCTCGGGATCCCCCGGGAAGAGCTGGACAAAGTGGCTGGGGAGAGGGAAGTCTGGGCTTCCCTGCTTAGGCTGTTGCCCCCGCAACCCTACCTCGGATAAGCGGAAGAAGATGGATGGATGGATGGATGTTTCCGATGCCAATATTCATATTTTTGTACACTTTTATTGTTTGTGTGTTTTAAAATGTTTATTTCTTATAAAAAAAAAAAATCCACATTCAATTCTTTTTTTTTATGGTTTTGCTTCTTTTTTTTTTACGGTTTCAAACAAAAAGCAGTGTTTCAGCAAGAGGGGCGGGCGCCTGTGTGTGGGCGGGACTTACAACAAGTTTACCTCGGAAGCGGTTTAACTGGACTTGGACATGCAAGTAAAACACAGTAGAAGAAGAAAGGAGGACAGAGGGCATCTAAATTAGGTTTAAAAAAAAGCTTCAAAACATGAAATTATGAAACAAAATTAGTTCTTTACATGTATCTTGAGCAGGACTGTATGTGTTGCTTTCAGCAGATTCATCTCCTGCTCAGAGAAAAATCTTGTATTTGTAAACATGATACAGTGACCTACTTTTATTACTATTTCACTACTTTGTAAAGGACTCTGGTCCACTTCGTTACTTTCACAATTGGTTTTATTTATGTAGTTGATTTCAGCACTAAGAGGTTATTAGGATATATTTCTGTTATTTATTAAATGTTTAATGTTTTACTATGTATACATTCTTCTTACAAAGTAAATACAATAACTTTAAAGCAATTACTGTATTTTCCATACTATAAGGCACACTTAAAATCTTTTTTCTCAACTCTCCACAGTGCGACTTCTTCCACTCCCGTCCTTGCACGCTACACCGCTACAACAAAGATGACGGGGAGAAGACGCTGCCCAAAGTGAGCCACGTAAATAAGACCGCCCACAAAACGGCGCATCCGGAAGCGACTGTCAGAAAGCGGCTTGAAGATGATCCGTAAAACATAATCTATGCAACATTTTGACCAAAGAACCACCATTACATGTTATGCGACCACAAGGAAATGTTTTACATTTATAAAAAAAATAATAATAATATGACTCCTATAATGCGCCCTATAATTCGGTTCGCCTTTTATATGAAAAAAGATCGAAAACAGACCATTCATGGGCTGTGCGCCTTATAGTCTGGTGCGCCCTATGGTCCGGAAAATACGGTACATCACACGCAACACGGCCACTAACAGTACACACATTTTTATAGTTTATGTACGCCGTTTAGTGCCGGATATTTGGATTTTTGCAAATTAAGTGTAAGTAAGCAAGTGTGCCAATTGAGACACAATGAGTCTTACCTCCATGAAAACATGCCCAGTGCTGCCTCTGCAGGACCAAAGAGCACTCACTTCATGGTAAAGATGCACTGGTGCTATGTTGTTCCTGCTTTAAGGAGTAGCAGCTCTACACTTAGTGAGAGTGCGACTGGCATCTCACAGTGTGTGTCCGTGCAGACAGTAAGATATGCTGTTGAGGAGGGATGAAGGGTGTCCAGCAGGGACAGCAGACATCATTATTCCAGTTAGAAGCCTGACTCCTCACCTTCTGCTCCCCGGCCGTGGGCTGGCTGGCTGGTCCATACTAATAAACACACACTTAGAGCCTCATCATCACAGAGCTGGATGGAGCCGTACACCCCCCCCACACCGCCTATGAATGCTAACACGTTTGCAGTGCACAAGCATGCTAATAAGTGTGAGCCTCACACATGTCACCACATATTAAGACTCAAATTAAACACAGGTGACGCCATTTCACCTTTGCGGCTGCCATCATGTCTTCATTGCACCGCCCACATTGCATCGGGTTGTCAGGTCACACAGACACACACATGAACATGCAAATCTATGTTTTTTGTGGCCCCATTTAAGTATTTTAAGAATATTATTTATTATTATTAGACTCCTGAAGGGCCTCTTCCCCACTCTTAACCTAACTCCTTTTACACACACTCAATATGTGTACATGCAATAAAAACTCATTATTGGCTTCATTTGGTTTAAACTTGTTTTAAAAAAAAAATCCTACTCAGGTTTTTGACTTTTTTAAAGATTACAAGCTAAACTGCATTTTTTCATTATGAGAGACAAGAAGACAAAATGTTTAATTTTTGTTGTTGCATTCTAACATGTAAGAATTGGCTTGTTCTTGGTGGCTAGCAATGCAGCTAAATCACTTTAAAAATGCATTAAGAAAACATCAACAATACTTAATTTATGTTCCGTAACCTGTATCATAACTAAGCTGTAGCAACATTGGTATTGCAAGAGCGAACGCTAAGGAACTATTTTTCTAGCATAGTAACACATCGGCATGTTTCAGTAGTAGCTGTAGAAGCTACTCTTTTGGCTTCCGTGTATTCTAACGTCTCACCCTTCCTTTGTGCCAACTTCTAAAAGCAGCAGTTCATCCTCGGTATATTCAGCTTTAGAAAGATAAGGTTGTGAATCCTCATTTGTTCGAAAATTAGCTGTTTTCGTTGTCTGCTCTTTTCGACCAAACATTTGTGGAAGCTGTTTTCGGCCCTTTTAAATTGTACAACACATCCTTTCGGACACTTGAGGGCACAAATTGGCTGGCAGATTAAGTAATGGTTTTTCATTTCATAACCATCTTTTAAAACGTTTTACATGTATTTTCTTCTGTGTCTATGTGTCTATAGGTTATGGACGCATACATTGTATTCATGTGCTTGTTGGGAAAGAGAAGGCAATTTGCCCATCCATAGTACAAACCCCGTTTTCATATGAGTTGGGAAATTGTGTTGGATGTAAATATAAACGGAATACAATGATTTGTAAATCCTTTACATTTTGTGTCTCGGATGAAATATTTAATGTGCATATGTAATATATTAATATATTCATATGTATTACTCATATTCACCATATGTAACCTCCACGTAACTGTGCACCTTATTACTGTTGCATATATTTCTCATTTGTTGCATATTTTCTTAAACACCTATTTTTTCTTGTTTGCACTGATATTGGTGACATACACTATATTGCCAAAAGTATTTGGCCACCTGCCTTGACTCACATATGAACTTGAAGTGTCATCCCATTCCCAACCCATAGGGTTCAATATGATGTCGGTTCACCTTTTGCAGCTATTACAGCTTCAACTCTTCTAGGAAGGCTGTCCACAAGGTTGCGGAGTGTGTTTATAAAAATTTGTGACCATTTTTCCAAAAGCGCATTGGCGAGATCACACATGATGTTGGTCGAGAAGGCCTGGTTCTCAGTCTCCGTTCTAATTCATCACAAATGTGTTCTATCAGGTTCAGGTCAGGACTCTGTGCAGGCCAGTAAAGTTCATCCACACCAGGCTCTGTCATCCATGTCTTTATGGACCTTGCTTTGTGCACTGGTGCACAGTCATGTTAGAAGAGGAAGGGGCCCTAACTGTTCCCACAACGTTGGGAGCATGGAATTATCCAAAATGTTTTGGTATTCTGGAGCATTAAAAGTTCCTTTCACTGGAACTAAGGGGCGAACCCCACACCATAATTCCTCCTACACCAAATTTCACACTCGGCACAATGCAGTTGAAAAGTACCGTTCTCCTGGCAACCTCCAAACTCAGACTCGACCATTAGATTGCCAGATGGAAAAGTGTGATTCATCACTCCAGAGAACGCATCCAGTGGCGACGTGCTTTACACCACAGCATCCGACGCTTTGCATTGGACTTGGTGATGTATGGCTTGGATGCCATTCCGTTCCATGAAGCTCTCTGCATACTGTACGTAGGCTAATTGGAAGGTCACATGAAGTTTGGAGCTCTGTAGCAACTGACTGTGCAGAAAGTTTTTGCACTATGCGCTTTAGCATCCGCTGACCCCTCTCTGTCAGTTTATGTGGCCTACCACTTGGTGGCTGAGTTGCTGTTGTTCTCAAACTCTTCCATTTTCTTATAATAAAGCTGACAGTTGACTTTGGAATATTTAGGAGCGAGGAAATTTCACGACTGGATTTGCTGCACAGGTGGCATCCTATGACAGTTCCACGCTGGAAATCACTGAGCTCCTGAGAGTGGCCCATTCTTTCACAAATGTTTGTACAAATCCCAATGTGCTTGATTTTATACACCTGTGGCCAGGCCAAGTGATTAGGACACCTGGTTCTGATCATTTGGATGGGTGGCCAAATACTTGGGCAATATAGTGTATATTGTGCTGACGAATAATGACAATAAAGGCATTCTATTTTATTTCTTTTTTTTAACGTACATTCTGGAGAGCTATCTGGTGTGAGACAGAAGAAAGCATGGCTCAAACACATTCAGTACGTGTCCATGCACTAAATTAATCCGATTTCTCAAATAGTTTGGCTCTAAATAACCCTCCTACAGCCCATGGAAACACCTTAATCCGATTGTGTTTGTTTTTTGAAAAGTCGTACTAACACACCTGGATTATGCGAGGGGGTGTGTGCAGCCAAAGTGGACCCTTCGTGTCGCGCATGCGGCAGTCTCAACGTGGTACGTGATACAAACCTGGAAGCAGATACCATTCAATAAAATGTAGCAACAATTGTAATGAAGGTGAGACTTCTTGATTTGTTTCACAAATTTTGAAGTGCATCGATGGAAGAAAAAAAAAGCAAAGATTTATTTAAGAAGAGAAGAGATTTATTATTTAAGAAGAATGTCGGCTTAATTCGGACACCCGATTGAAATAAGATGAAAGATAATGAAGAAAGTAAATATATTACTAGACGAATAATAAAGCGCACACAAACCTCTTCACGTGGCATTTGTGCATGCCAAACTGATTAACAATAACTTTGTATTTCACACAACTGGCAAGATAGTCCAGAACAAGCAATCTGTTCCAGATAAAGCAAGCTTTATCTGGAAAAGTATCAGTTGGCGCACAAACAGATTCAAATCTCCCTCCATGAATCCACAGAGCCTTTTGAATGAACTCTAAGACATTAAAAAGTTTTGTTTCCATGATTTTTCGTCCAATATTTCATTCGAAAAAACTCTGCTGGCGGTCTTTTTTTGCTTCACACCAGCATTCACCCCGATACATTCTTGGTAGTTGCGTCATGTTTGTAGCGCAATCCAATATCATTTCTTGATGCTGTCTGCCATCAACATAGCCATTGGAGGCATAATATTTCTAATATGTGCCAATAGTACAGCGGACATCACTTTAAACAAGTTGTAAAGATCTGTAGATGGCTAGTGTGACGTCATAGGTCAACCGGAAAAGGAATTAATTCATCCCAGTGTACAGGAGGCATATGACGTATGACCAATAGTCACATTAGAGAGTGTGCATGGACACTTGGACTTCACTCGTAGGAGTGAAAATACAAAAAACATATATATTTTAAGAAATCAGACTAATTTGCGTGCATGGAAATATAGTGATTGTGATGTAGTGATTACCAGACAATCTACATAACATAATTGTGTGACTTTCATTAAGTTACACACAGACAAATTGCAGTGAAGATGAAAAAAATAAATGTGTTAACTACATTGCACATATTAGTATAACAAATACATGCATACAAATATTGTGCTTAAACTTATAGGATATGTTACTATAGAGTGGATTCCATCTAACTATGCAGCTAAATATAACAAGTGTCTAAGGATATAGTCATTTAGGTAGATGTTCGACAAGGCTTTTATGCAGCTGTATAACAAATGACTAGTATAAAACACATTGGATCAAAATAAAGCTTTTAATTAACAAATAAATATAATATCTAAATCAACAAACTAGAACAATATGGCACCAGAGGATTGGGTTATAGCTAGTTAACCAAAAAGATGCAATATGTGAAGTTAGGTGAACAAACGTCAAGAGAACTAAACATATTTTGTGTACAAATAGACGTAGTAGATATTGAAAGGGTGGAATAAAAAAAAAAAAATTGGTATAGATGATATATAGATAATAAAATGATAATATGACTAATATGATCCAGTTTAAGAAGCTGTTCAAACTACAAGTGTTTACAAAGTACAAGGTGAATCTGGATAAATATTGAACTTTGTTGAAAATGAGATATTATTTATCTCATATGTGAATCATGACAGGTTTAACTATTACGATAACTGTTTTATTCATTGGTATAAACGTTGTTACAATTCCAAGATTAGAACAGGAAGAGAACAAATAAAAGAACAAATGTAATTATTATATTATGTATCACACTGTATCTGTTTACATGTTCGAAATGAATTAAACCATAACCAATGTAACTAGACGTTTTAAAAGGCTTTTATGCAGCTAACTTACAAATTGTAAGTAGATGAGACGATTTTCAACATTTTCACATGAAACTAAAACCTAATACATCATACATTTGATTGTTTTTAATGTGAAACGTATATGTTGAATGTCAAAATACAACAAACAGAGCGCTATTTCGTGTAAAGATTGTACTCCCGCGAAAGCTAGTTTCAAAGCATCTGCGTATTCCTTGGAATCATACGCATGCGCGTATACACGGGGCACATTTATTCTAATGGGGAGCACTGATGGTCCTAATATTACAAACAGCTCTTTGATAAGTTTCTCATGAAGTGGGTCAAGTCAACATGTTGTTTGTTTTGTCCCATTTACGAGTTGCAGGATTTCCTCTAATGTTATTTCTTCAAAGAGAGATATTATTTTGGAGGGCAATATCCGTATCTGCGATAATAGAACCTGGTTGGAGCTGGGACGCTTTATCTTTAATCTCCTTTCTATTGAGTTACATTTTCTTAGGAAATAATTACATAAAGTCATCAGTCGAGTGGTTTGAGCTACTGGGAGAAGTGCCTTGTTGGGTTAGCGATGCTAATGTATTACACAAATATTTAGGATAGTTTTTATTGAGGTAGATGAGATTGGAGTAGTAATTGTCAAGTAAAGGTGGTGACGAACCCCAAGATGCAAAGATTGCAGGCTTGATACAGGAAAACATGGTTTAATGTCTAACAGTAAATGTCCAGGTAAAACACAAACCAGGAGACAGGAAACAGCAAACAAGAACAAGAATCAGGAACCAAGGAACAGCTCACAGCTCACAGGAAATGGCGAACAGGTGTCAGGATACAGCATACAGCTAGTAGTCCACAGCCTACAGCGACAGTACTACAGCACTGACTGGAGGGCAAGGCAGGTATAGCTAGCAGCCAACTGATTGAATCCAGGTGTGGCCAGGTGCCAATCAGCCGCAGCTGAGGGGAAACAGCGCTCATGGAGACAAGCAGGAAACTGAACCAAAATAAGAGCGCGGACAGGAAGAAAAACAAACAGAGGAAAAACTAAAACATAACCAAACAGTCAGTGACAAGCCTGACAGTAGCCCCCCTTCCGATAACGGATACCAGACATTCTTGAAAAAACAAAAAAACAAAAGTCCAAAGTCACGGGAGGGTGGAGGGAGGACAAGGCGGTGGGCCGCCAGGCCAAATGTCCCCGCAACCAGTGGGGAAGAGTCAGGTGGCGACGGCGAGTTGAACGCCGCCGGAATTGGCGAGGCGGTCCCTCATGGAACGGCCACATCCGTGTCTGACAAGAGCATGCCGGCGCCTAATGGTCGCCCGTCAGTCAGGCCAGCTGGAGGTCGCGGAGGCGACGATGCTGGAGACGCCGGCGAAGCCTTGTGACAGCCCGCCAGAGACGAGGGAGCTGGCGACGCAGTGGGACGGCTCGCCAGAGACTAGGAAGCTGGCGATGCAGTGGGACGGCCAGCCAGAGACGAGGAAGACGAGGTCGTCAGCGTGGGCAGAGCCAGAGACGAGGAAGACGAGGTCATCTGTGTGGGTGGAATCAGAAAAGCAGGCGGCTCGTCTGTCGGCGAGGAGCGGAGTCAGAAGAGCAGGCGGCTCGTCTGCTGGCGTGGGCGGAGTCAGAAGAGCAGACGGCTCATCTGCCGGCGTGGGAGGGCCCACCGGGTTTGATGGTGGCGTCTGCAGGCCCACCGGAGATGATGGTGGTGTCTGCAGGCCCACTGGAGTTGATGGTGGCATCTGCAGGCCCACTGGAGTTGATGGTGGCGTTTGCAGGCCCAGTGGCGGCATCTGCAGGCCCACCAGAGTTGATGGTGGCATCTGCAGGCCCACCGGACTTGATGGTGGCTTTTGCAGGCCCAGTGGCGGCATCTGCAGGCCCACCGGAGTGGATGGCGCCGTCTGTTGCTGATCCACTGGGGTGAGAAGTAGCTGTGCCTCCCCAGCTGCACAGCTACTCATAGCCCCCCCCCCCCCCCCCCCCCCTCAGGGGACGGATCCAAGACGTCTCCAGATAGGCCCACAGATGACAGGGATGGGTGGGAAAGGGCTTGAAATGAGGCCAAACTTTTCCTCAATTTAGTCGTCAGCGCCAGAATCCTGTCAAGCCTTTCCGCCATCTTAATCTCTGTGGGGTTCGTATTTGGAGTATTCTGTCAAGTAAAGGTGGTGAAGAACCCCAAGATACAGAGATTGCAGGTTTAATACAGGAAAACATGGTTTAATGTCCAAAAATACAGGTAAAACACAAACCTGGAGACAGGAAACAGCAAACAGGAATCAGGAACCAGGGAACAGCTCACAGCATACAGGACACGGCTAAAAGCTATCAGGATACAGCATACAGCTAGTAGTCCACAGCATACAGCATACAGCGACAGTACTCCAGCACTGACTGGAGGGCAAGGCAGGTATAAATAGCAGCTGACTGATTGACACCAGGTGTGGCCAGGTGCCAATCAGC
The DNA here is from genome assembly GCF_033978685.3 of Nerophis lumbriciformis. Lineage (NCBI taxonomy): Eukaryota > Metazoa > Chordata > Actinopteri > Syngnathiformes > Syngnathidae > Nerophis > Nerophis lumbriciformis. Next base: position 14,767,657 of record NC_084585.2, read on the forward strand.
CGCAGCTGAGGGGAAACAGCGCTCATGGAGACAAGCAGGAAACTGAACCAAAATAAGAGCGCTGACAGGAAATAAAACAGAGGAAAAACTAAAACATAACCAAAATGTCAGTGACAATCATACTTGCCAACCCTCCTGAATTTTCCGGAGACTCACAAATTTCAGTGCCTCTCCCGAAAATCTCCCGGAACAACCATTCTCCCGAATTTCTCCCGATTTCCAGCCGGACTTAAGGCATGCCCCTTCCAGGTCCGTGCGGACCTGAGTGAGGACAGCCTGTTGTCACGTCCGCTTGGCCAACCAAAAAGTAACCACAGAACACTATACTGTGTTCTGTGGTTACTTTTTGGTTGGCCAACGGTTTACGTTGTATTGCGCACCCTGACGGCAAGTGTGGGAGTCGAATCTGAAGTATGAAGTAAAGAGACGTAAATTTGTCACCTCGTCTGGTTATTGACTCCAACCCAGAATATTACACTGCCCATACCTATGCTCCTTCAAAGGCTGTGCTACTGGCTGCAAAGCATTGCACTTTCAGATACAACAATGAGTAGAGAGGAGTGTTGTGTGTGTATATGTGTAAATAAATGAACACTGAAAATCAAGTATGTCTTTTATATATATATATATATATATATATATATATATATATATATATATATATATATATATATATATATATATATATATATAAAATAAAACATATATATATATATATATATATATATATATATATATATATATATATATATATATATATATATATATATATATAGCTAGAATTCACTGAAAGTCAAGTATTTTATTTTATATATATATATATACATATATATATATATATACATATAAGAAATACTTGAATTTCAGTGAATTCTAGCTATAAATATACTCCACCCGTTAACCCTGCACCCCGCCCCCAACTCACCCCTACAAATCTCCCGAATTTGGAGGTCTCAAGATTGGCAAGTATGGTGACAATCCTCACAGTAATTAGTTTTAGCTAAGGTAAGCGTGTGTTTATAAATGATTAAACTATCACTCTATGCTTTATGGAAAAGCTCAAGTTTAGTCGCACGTCATTTGCGTTCCAGCTTTCTACATGATAGTTAAGAGCTCTGGTTTCTTCTGTGAACCAGGGGGTACGCCTTTTAGGGGCCTTTTTTAGCTTTAGCGGTGCTATACTATCAATGGCGTTGCGCAGGGCATCGCTAAAGTTGTTGGTGAGGTTATCGATAGAGCCCACATAACTTGGGAACGGTGCCATTACCAAAGGCAGTAGGCCAGCAAGAGTCGTAGTTGTGATAGCATTGTTGTTGCGGCTGCTAAAGCAGTGGTTGTTAGTAGCTTGTTGACAATGAGTCAGAACTTAAAATTTTATAAGGTAGTGATCGGACATTACTCTAGTGTACAGGAGTACCATAACTTTGGAAGTGGTGACACACCGGACAAGGACTAGATCTATCATATTACCGTTGCGATGCCTTGGTTCATTTATTATTTGTGTAAGACCACAGCTATCAATTATAGTCTGGAGCGCCACGCACAGAGGGTCTGACAGGGTATTCATATGGATATTAAAATCCCACATTATAATTATATTATCTGCGTGCATCAATGGATCAGCAATAGACTCTGACAATTCACTGATAAAGTCTGAATAGGGGGGGGGGTGATAGATAATGGAGAGGTAGCGGTATGACAGACCTCATAGGAAGCACCTCAAATGATTTATATTTATTACTTAGGTTAGGTTAAGGTTTTAATCGGATATTAGTGCGACCTTTCCACCCCTTCTAATGGAACCGGCAAAATGTGCATTTGTATAGTTAGGAGGAGATGCCTCGTTAAGCGGAAAAATGTCATCTTGTTTTAGCCAAGTTTCACTGGATCAGCAATAGACTCTGACAATTCACTGATAAAGTCTGAATAGGGTACAGGGGGGTGATAGATAATGGAGAGGTAGCGGTGTGACAGACCTCATAGGAAGCACCTCAAATGATTTATATTTATTACTTAGGTTAGGTTAAGGTTTTAATCGGATATTAGTGCGACCTTTCCACCCCTTCTAATGGAACCGGCTAAATGTGCATTTGTATAGTTAGGAGGAGATGCCTCGTTAAGCGGAAAAATGTCATCTTGTTTTAGCCAAGTTTCACTGAGACCAATGACGTTACGATTGTTTCTAATGACTAATCATAATGACTAACAACTAATAATGCTTTGGAAGATAGTGATCTAATGTTTAAAAAGCCCATATTATAGGTGGTGGGCTTTTTTGAGGCATGTTCATTAACGGTAGCCGTTGTTCTGACATTAATAACGTTACGTCTATTTTGCGTAGTGTGCCTTAAATAATTTCAATCTCATCTAGGAATTGATAAAGTGGGTATTTTGAGATTATTTGCTTCGTGCTGCGATAGATTTAACACTTCAGAATTTTCACCTCAGTAGAATACATGTCCACCTCTGGCACAGTCACTACAGAAAAAAAACTTTATGTGAGTTAAGTATTATTCTAAGAGAAATGCTATGTGTGCAGGAATTTTCCAGCCTGCGCTGGTTAGTTCTAGCTTAACTGACTCCTCACCCGGGCTAACAGGCAACAATTAATTATGGCATTATGGCTGGTTTACTAAGCAGTATGTTCCGGGTTAGGGAGTCCCATATGACTAAGGTGTGGTGTCTGGTAGACTAGGGTGTGGGATTAGCTAAAGTGCTAAATTTACTATGCGCCTCAACCGGTCCATAATGGCTTATAGGGCGCTTTGGGCTGCTACAACCTGGGCTAGTCAGCTCGCTACAACAAATACTAGCAAATGTGTCCGCGGCGTCTAAAGTTACAAAATTACTCTGCTCTAAATGGCGGAAACGGTCCTCTAGTAGAGCCAAGGTGCACGAAGAACTCTCACGTTGTTTCTTTCGCCAAGTCTAGTTTCAGACCGGGACTAGTTAGCGTTGCTATCCTGGACCACGTGTATACCAACATAAAGCACGCGTACAGAGCTACACCCCTCCCCCAGCTTGGACAGTCAGACCATCTTTCCCTCCTGCTCTCTCCTACCTACACCCCCATCAGACGCCAGGCCAGGCCTATCACAAAGACTGTTATGACCTGGCCTGACGATGCACTCCCCAAACTTCAGGACTGCTTCCAACACACAGACTGGGACCTCTTCCAACAACAGGAGCTGGAGACAGCCACAGGAACGGTGCTGGACTACATAAAGTTCTGCATCGGGAATGTGACTGTGGAAAAAACCATCCGGGTTTACCCCAACAAGAAACCCTGGATGACCAGCCAGGTCCGCACACTCCTCAGGGCCCGCGACGCAGCCTTCAGGTCAGGGGACAGGGCACTGTACAGTGTTGCTAGAGCCGACCTGAAGAGAGGGATTAAAAAAGCAAAGGCGGACCACAGGAGGTGCATAGAGTCCCATCTGTCCAGCAAAAACTCACGGGAGGTGTGGCGGGGCATTCATGACATCACGAACTTCAGAGGCTGCAATATGACAACTGCGGATCAGAGTGCGACACTGGCAGAGGAGCTTAACTGTTTCTTTGCCCGTTTCGAAACCCCCCAGCGACACTCATCTGCTCCAGCCCTGCCCCCGCCCCCACCGGGCTCCGACGCCACTCCACTCACTGTACAGGAGCACAGTGTCAGACGAGTGCTCCTGGCTGTGAACCCCAGGAAGGCTACCGGACCAGACGGAGTACCTGGAAAGGTGCTCAGGACGTGCGCCCACCAGCTCGCTCCCCCCCTCACCAGGATCTTCAACCTCTCCCTGGCTGAGGCAGTCATCCCATCCTGCCTGAAGTCATCTACAATAATCCCGGTGCCGAAGAAGTCTCCCATCACCAGCCTGAATGATTACCGACCAGTGGCCCTCACTCCGGTAATCATGAAGTGCTTCGAGCGACTTTTTCTCCAGCACATCAAGGACCATATCCCTCCAGACTTCGACCCCCACCAGTTCGCATACCGGGCGAACAGGTCCACAGAGGACGCCATCGCTGTTGCTCTCCACTCTGCTCTGAACCACCTGGAGCAGCAGCAGAGCTACGTCCGGATGCTCTCTGTGGACTATAGCTCTGCCTTCAATAAAATAATCCCGGACAGACTCTGCAATAAACTGGACACTCTTGGCCTCCCCCCTCTCACAAACGCCTGGATAAGGGACATCCTAACGGACCGACCCCAGAATGTGAGACTTGGCCCGCACCTCTCATCCTCCCGCACGCTGAGCATCGGCTCCCCACAGGGCTGTGTGCTGAGCCCCCTCCTCTACTGCCTTTACACCCATGACTGCAGTCCGGCCTACAGTGACAACCTTACCGTCAAGTTCGCCGACGATACCACAGTGGTCGGGCTCATCTCCAGGGGTGACGAGGCTGCCTACAGAGAGGAGGTCCTGAAGCTGACGGCCTGGTCTTCGGAGAACAACCTCGCTCTCAACACCAGCAAGACCAGAGAGATCATCGTCGACTTCAGGAGGAGCATCACTGACCCTGCCCCCCTCTACATCAACGGCGAGCGTGTAGAGAGGGTCCACACCTTCAGGTACCTTGGAGTCCACATCTCTAATGACTTCTCCTGGACAGTCAACACCACATCAATCATCAAGAAGGTTCAGCAGCGGCTACACTTCCTTAGAGTCCTCGGGAAGTACAACCTGAAGCCTGACCTGCTGCTGACCTTCTACCGCTCGTCCATCGAGAGCCTGCTGACCTACTGTATTACGGTATGGTACGGCAGCTGCACTGCAGAAGACAGGGAGAGGCTGCAAAGAGTGGTCAAGACGGCTCGGAAGATCATCGGCCGACCTCTCCCCTCTCTGACAGACATCTACACCTCCCGCTGCCTCAACAGAGCCAGTGCCATCATCAAGGACAGCACCCACCCTGGCTCTGACCTGTTCCACCTGCTGCCCTCTGGGAAGCGCTACAGGTGCATTAAAACCAAAACAAACAGGCTAAAGAACAGCTTCTTCCCCAGGGCCATAACCATCCTGAACGGACTGCCCCATTGTCACTCATAACTGCCTTCTCTTCGGTGCAATAACCCATTCCACCAACCACCCTGTTTTTTTGGGGTTTTTTTTCATGTATATATTCATTTCACACCATATTCATTGCACTTCTACATTTTTTATATTTTTATATATTTGCACATTGTTTTTCTAGCATGCACACATCGCACTGTATGGAATGGCCTCAATCTCGTTACCTCGCGTAATGACAATAAAGCTGATTCTGATTCTGATTCTTAACTGCTAGCTAGCTGAACGTGAAACAGTGAAACAAAGAGTGGGTGCTTTGTAAGTTTGTTAAGACTATTAGAAGCACACAAATACAAAGATAACACTTAGCTTTGAACGGCGAACAGCATCAGCAGCGTGAGGGGGCAGTCGCCTTGTAAGTTTGATAAGGCTACTAAATATGTTGGAGAAAATTAAAGAAAGCTGTAAATCAATTTGAAGCATACAGAACGAAGGATAGCTCTTAGCTTTTGAGCAGTGAACAGCACAGTAGCTTCGGACCGAGACTAGCTTAGCTTTGCTAGCTTAGCAGTTAGCTAGCTGAAAGTGAGGCAGTGAAACAGAGAGTGGGTGCTTTGTAAGTTTGATAAGACGACTAAATGTGTTGAAAGAATAAAAAAAGATGTGAAACCTTTATGAAAAGTAAACATCAAGGACCTATATTTCTCTCGCCCAGATGCGGATCACTGGGGCTCCCCTCTGGAGCCAGGCCCAAAGGTGGGGCACGATGGCGAATACCTGGTGGCCGGGCCTGTCCCCATGGGGCCCGGGCGGGCACAGCCCGAAGAGGCAACGTGGGTCTCCCCCTCCAATGGGCTCACCACTCATGGGAGGGGCCATAGAGGTCTGGCGCGATGTAAGCTCGGCGGAAGCCAAAGTCAGGGCACTTGACGGCCCGATCCTCGGCTACATAAGCTAGCTCTTGAGACGTGGAACGTCAATTCACTGAGAGGGAAGGAGCCAGAGCTGGTGCGCGAGGTGGAGAATTTCCGGTTAAATATAGTCGGACTCACTTCAACGCACAGCAAGGGCTCTGGAACCAGTTCTCTCGAGAGGGGCTGGACTCTCTTTCACGCTGGCGTTGCCATGCGGTGACAGGCGACGAGCTGGGGTGGCAATTCTTGTTTACCCCTGGCTCAAAGCCTACATGTTGGAATTCAACCCAGTAGACGAGAGGGTAGCTTCCCTCCGCCTTCGGGCGGGGGGACGGGTCCTGACTGTTGTTTGTGCTTACGCACCAAACAGCAGCTCAGAGTACCCACTCTTTTTGGATTCACTTGAGGGAGTACTGGAGAGTGCTACCTCGGGTGATTCCCTTGTTCTGCTGGGGGTCTTCAACGCTCATGTTGGCAACGACAGTGAAACCTGGAGAGGCGTGATTGAGAAGAATGACCGCCCCAATCTGAACAGAGTGGTGTTTTGTTATTGGACTTTTGTGTACATCACAGATTTTCCATAACAAACACAATGTTCAAACATAAGGGTGTCCATATGTGCACTTGGCACATATGGACAAGTGCACATATCCTGACAAGTGTCAGGATATATCCTGACACTGTTTACATATGAGTTGGGAAATTGTGTTAGATTTAAATATAATTGGAATACAATGATTTGCAAATAATTTTCAACCCATATTCACTTAAATATGCTACAAAGACAACATATTTGATGTTCAAACTGATAAACATTTTTTTTTTTTGCAAATAACCATTGACTTCAGAATTTGATGCCAGCAACACGTGACAAAGAAGTTGGGAAAGGTAGAAATAAATACTGATAAAGTTGAGGAATGCTCATCAAACACTTATTTGGAACATCCCACAGGTGTGCAGGCTAATTGGGAACAGGTGGGTGCCATGATTGGGTATAAAAACAGCTTCCCAAAAAATGCTCAGTCTTTCACAAGAAAGGATGGGGCGAGGTACACCCCTTTGTCCACAACTGTGGTGAGCAAATAGTCAAACAGTTTAAGAACAACGTTTCTCAAAGTGCAATTGCAAGAAATTTAGGGATTTCAACATCTACGCTCCATAATATAATCAAAAGTTTCAGAGAATCTGGAGAAATCACTCCACGAAAGCGGCATGGCCGGAAACCAACATTGAATGACCGTGACCTTCGATCCCTCAGACGGCACTGTATCAAAAACCAACGTCAATCTCTAAAGGATATCACCACATGGGCTCAGAAACACTTCAGAAAACCACTGTCACTAAATACAGTTTGTCGCTACATCTGTAAGTGCAAGTTAAAGCTCTACTATGCAAAGCGAAAGCCATTTATCAACAACATCCAGAAACGCCGCCGGCTTCTCTGGGCCCGAGATCATCTAAGATGGACTGATGCAAAGTGGAAAAGTGTTCTGTGGTCTGACGAGTCCACATTTCAAATTGTTTCTGGAAATATTCGACATCGTGTCATCCGGACCAAAGGGGAAGCAAACCATCCAGACTGTTATCGACGCAAAGTTCAAAAGCCAGCATCTGTGATGGTATGGGGGTGCATTAGTGCCCAAGGCATGGGTATCTGACACATCTGTGAAGGCACCATTAATGCTGAAAGGTACATACAGGTTTTGGAACAACATATGCTGCCATCTAAGCGCCGTCTTTTTCATGGACGCCCCTGCTTATTTCAGCAAGACAATGCCAAGCCACATTCAGCACGTGTTACAACAGCGTGGCATCGTAAAAAAGTCCAGACCTGTCTCCCATCGAAAATGTGTGGCGCATTGTGAAGCGTAAAATACGACAGCGGAGACCCCGGACTGTTGAACGACTGAAGCTCTACATAAAACAAGAATGGGAAATAATTCCACTTTCAAAGCTTCAACAATTAGTTTCCTCAGTCGTTTCAGTTCCCAAATGTTTATTGAGTTTGTTAAAAGAAAAGGTGATGTAACAGTGGTGAACATGCCCTTTCCCAACTACTTTGGCACGTGTTGCAGTCATAAAATTCTAAGTTAATTATCATTTGTGTACTGCTGACCTCTACTGCAGGTGTTGTGGATCAGTGGAGGGAATACTTCGAAGACCTCCTCAATACCAACACGTCTTCTTATGAGGAAGTAGTGCCTGGGGAATCTGTGGTGGGCTCTCCTATTTCTGGGACTGAGGTTGCCGAGGTAGTTAAACAGCTCCTCGGTGGCAAGGTCCCGGGAGTGGATGAAATCCGCCCGGAGTTCCTTAAGGCTCTGGATGCTGTGGGGCTGTCTTGGTTGACAAGACTCTGCAACATTGCATGGACATCGGGGGCGGTACCTCTGGATTGGCAGACCGGGGTGGTGGTTCCTCTCTTTAAGAAGGAGAACTGGAGGGTGTGTTCCAACTATCGTGGGATCACACTCGTCAGCCTTCCCGGTAAGGTCTATTCAGGTGTACTGGAGAGGAGGCTACCTCGATGGTCGAACCTCGGATTCAGTATGAACAGTGTGGTTTTCGTCCTTGTCGTGGAACGGTAGACCAGCTCTATACTCTCGGCAGGGTCCTCGAGGGTGCATTGGAGTTTGCCCAACCAGTCTACATGTGCTTTGTGGACTTGGAGAAGGAGGGGAAGGCTCAGGGAGTATGGGGTATCGGACTGTCTGATTGTGGAATGAACCATTTTGCATTTTTACAAGTGCATAGGTAATGCTACACTTTCCTAATTTGAGTCAAACAACATTCTTATTGAATTTTGACAACAACATTTCTTTTCTGTTAATTTATATGATGTCATTTTTTATAACTGACAGATTTAAATGAAAGACAAACATCTTAATCAATTATCTCCCCTAACCCCTCAGGGGTCGTGGCCCTAAACATCCACATTGAGCGTTTATACCACAGGCCGGCCCTGGCACTGGAACACATGATTGGACCGACACAAGGTGACTGACAGCCAACAATCACCCAATAAAAATTGTTTTCAAGAGTTAAATTTCGGTACAGCCACTTAAAATATCGACCAACTAAACGTCCATATTATGCCAGTCATGCAGAAAGTTATCAAACCTTTGACATTCTAAAGTCAGACTTGCTCCAGCGTGTCCTCGGAGCGAGCGCCACGAATTGCTTCCTCGTCGCCACGGTAACCAGTCCCACTGCAATTACTTGTTCCCTCTCGCCAACAGGCCGATAATCATACTAATCATTGTAATTCCGTTTCACTCTGATTTTGTCACTCTGCAGTCTGACACGCTAATCATATTGGTTCAGTCGATCCATTGTTTTAGTTCTTCTCCCCTAAAGTGGATTAGAGATGATTGTGAGCGACAAAGTCCTCAGCCAGGACTTACTTTGCAGCTTCCAAGTCACGGCCGCACCTCTCTTTACACAGATCCTTTTTTACCTTAAGAACCTAATTTTATAGTGTTGGTTAATTCATCACAGGGCGCTTCATATAAGATTTTACCACAAACATATACCTAACTCCTTCCTGTTCTGTTGCTGAGAAGAATATGACGGCAAATTTCCCCTAGGATTCTTACAGTCCACCATGGCGAGACACACTAACACAGGTCTTGTAAAGCAACAGCAGTACTTGGTTCAACCCAGCACTGTGAGAAAGATTCACAAATGCATGTTTCAACTAAGCTTCCTAAAAGTTTCGATACTTTGAGACCAACAATCAAAAAATACAAAGCCAGTATTGTCATCGCAGCGCCTTTTATTGTGACAGTTGGGATGTTTTTCTTCGAGCTCCTACTCGACTGCTGTAATGTGTGACCAACATTGATAAAATACAACAATTATCGTATTCAAACGATAATTTCACTTTCTGTACAATCAATGATTTAAAAAATCCCATAACATAAGATAATTTGACCAGTTTGTTGTGCTTCTTTACAGTAGCAAATACAGTTGTCAAAAGTAACTATACTTTGATATGAAGTTAATGAGTTAACTCATATAATGTTCTACATATGATGAATGTTCATATTCATCTTGGAGAAAGCAAACCTCCAGGTTTAAGAAAACAGAAGTATTTCAGTTTGAGCACATAAATTGATAAGGCCCCTTAGTGTGATATTCGCAGGTGGATTGGAAGACTTCTCGTCATACTTGCCAACCTTGAGACCTCCGATTTCGGGAGGTGGTCGGGGAGGGCGTGGTTAAGTAGGGAGGAGTATATTTACAGCTGGAATTCACCAAGTCAAGTATTTCCTATATATATATATATATATAAGAAATAATTGACTTTCAGTGAATTCTAGCTATATATATATATATATATATATATATATATATATATATATATATTCAAGTATTTCTCTTATTTATATATATATATATATATATATATATATATTCAAGTATTTCTCTTATTTATATATATATATATATATATATATATATATATATATATATATATATATATATACATACATATATATATATATATATATATATATATATATATATATATATATATATATATATATATATATATATACATACATATATATATATATATATATATATATATATATATATATATATATATATATATATATATATATATATATATATATATATATAAATAAGAGAAATACTTGAATTTCAGTGTTCATTTTTTTTTACACATATACACACACATAACACTCATGTACTCATTGTTGAGTTAAGGGTTGAATTGTCCATCCTTGTTCTATTCTCTGTCACTATTTTTCTAACCATGCTGAACACCCTCTCTGATGATGCATTCTGCTTCGTCTCCTTGTTGTGTGCGCAGTTGTGCACTGCACTCTCTAAAAGCCCTAGATGTTAATGTCACATATGCATGTACAGTAGATGGCAGTATTGTCCTGTTCAAGAGTGTCACAACATTGCTGTTTACGGCAGACGAACTGCTTTACGGTAGACGAAAACGTGACTGCTGTTGTTGTGTGTTGTTGCCGCGCTGGGAGGACGTTAATGAAACTGCCTAACAATAAACCCACATAAGAAAGTAAGAACTCGCCCTCGATCATTCTACAATTAACGTCATTGGGCAGGCACGCTATTTATATTGTGGGAAAGTGGACGTGAAAACAGGCTGTCGACACGTCACTCAGGTCCGCCTGAATTTCGGGAGATTTTCGGGAGAAAATTTGTCCCGGGAGGTTTTCGGGAGAAGCGCTGAATTTCGGGAGTCTCCCGGAAAATCCGGGAGGGTTGGCAAGTATGCTTCTCGTAAGAAAGAGGCCCTATTTGGGACTTCGGAATGCAAAAGTGATAACCATATCCTTGAGAGGAGACTACCTGTCTAGCTCAACACAAACATTTAAGTTATGACTTAAAGCAGTTGTTTTCCAGACACTTACACCCAAATATCTAATTTTATGGTCAGGATGTGCTCTCCTGACCCAGCGCACACACACAGACAGGAGGTAGGAATATAAGACTGGTGGTTTGGCTTCTCCAATTTAGGAGTCCTTCATTTTTTTTTACTTAGATTCCTCCGGGTACTGCAGACCTGTTTAAATGACGCTCGCTTATAATAAAGCAACTTTTTGTTCAGCAAAGCGTCTCAGACATCTCTTTTGATCCAGCCGCACTGTTGGGACATCCTTCTGTCCGGACGAGGATGACAAGACCAGAAATGCACATCAGATGCCAAGTCGATACAAATGCGCAAAAAAAATACATTAATACCTATTTTTTTTAGTATCGTCAGCAACAAACACTGTATAACATTTGCGCCTCGGCGAGCCGCGTTAATTAGTGCATGAACACAAAGAAAGCATGCTATCTTAAAACAATTATCTAGTGTTTTCATATATTTATTTATTCATGGAAGTCTGTCACGAACTAGCGCTTCCGGTTGGTCCTCGCTCATAAACAAATGATAATGGAAGCGTGGCAGTGTCGCATAACTGTGGGTGTGGCGTAACTCCACTACACAGTTAGGCCTGGGCCGATAGTCAGTAAATCAATTAAAGGTGCTGTTTATATTTACATCACAAGGGACAGCGTGGCTCAGGTGGTAGAGCGGCCGTTCCAGCAACTTGAGGGTTCAAGTTTCGATCCCAGCTCCTGCCATCCTATAGTTATGTCCTTTGTGTCCTTGGGCAAGACACTTAAAGCTTTGCATGACAGCTCACGCCATCAGTGTGTGAATGCGTGAATGTGGAACTTGTTTCAAAGCGCTTTGAGTGCCTATCAGGCAGAAAAGTGCTATACAAGTATAACCCATTTACTATTTAATATTTCTCAAAGCAAAAAAATATAACAGGAACACCAGCGGCTATCTTATGATACAATTAGTGGTTTAACAGAACACATTTGTTTCACAATTACAAAGTTTATGTAATAAACTGTTTTACCGGCCCAAATAAAATGATTAGTGTTTATGGAAGTCACTCTTTCGGTCTCGTCAACACGTACGCGCATGCAGCGCGTGCACACATACAAAAGCAGTTCAATTCAGTTTCAGTTTCAGTTTATTTAGAACATGCATACGATACAATGTAATTCGTCACATATTTCCAGTTGTTTCATTACAGCACGTCCGAAAAGGAGTAGGAAGAAGCTGAGCTTATTTAATTCTACCCCTTTTCATACCATAGCAATTTTATCCTATTTCCTTGTTCTCTGTAACATAACAGTGAACAAATAAATAATATACCATAGTAAGTAAACAAATATTAAATACATAAATAATCTGTGTCTCAATAAAAACATAAAAATAATAAAAATAAAGGATTCGACATGTTCATCATAATTCTTGTTCTGTGTACTTTGTGAACACGTGTATTTTGAACAGTCTCTTGAACTGAATAATATTGGTGCTTTGTATGATTTCACTAGGAACACTAGGAACCAAAAAAAACCCAACAAAACAAATCACCCGAGTCATTTTTTTAAACTGGAGAAAAACTGCAGTTCAAGATGTTCAATATTTATTGAAATTGAATTTTTGCTAACAGAGATTGAGTCAATTTTATCTTGATTGTTTACTTAAATAGAAAAATATATATACATATATATTTTTCTTAACTATTCCTGACCCTCGAGGGATACTGGTAAGATATTTGCCACCATGGAGTCAAGGATTAGTTGGCAATTAGCCCGCCAGACAGGACGCCACAATGCATTGAGGATGAACTTTGCAGGACACAGCTACATTTATCTTATCTTAAAATGTGTTTTCAATCCGCATTATCACAATATGACAATAGTATCAAAATATCTATTATCGGCCAAATTTATATAATTTATATCATAAATCGCCTATATCGCACAAACCCACATCGCGGTCTGATTTTGCTAGAAAATAGCTGCTACATGCATCAAAAACACTTGATATCAGTATTGAAAATGAGGTGCTGGACAATAGGGATGTGAATCTTACAATAACTCATGATTCGATTTGATTCTTGGAATGATGATTCCATTCAGAATTGATTCTCCATTCAACACAAATCTCGATTCAAACCAATTCTGGCAATATATTATTTGGTATAGAAAAATATTTTTTAAAAAACAAACAAAATAACTTATTTTTTAAGTTATGAATTGATTAAGAATCGGAACAAATAGGAATTGCGTTTCGGATTCTTTTTTTTTTAGCACTCCTGTTACGACTTTGACTCCTGCCGCCTCTCGTTATTCTGTGCGCTCCTCTGAGCGCGCCTCTGGACACGCCCAAGGGCGTTTCCCTTCTGCCGCGGCCACGCCTTCGTGCAGCTGCAGGCAATCTGAAATCAACACACCTGACGCTGATGAGGACTTAACTCCTTTCATAAGCCAGTGCGTCCTGCGTTCCAGTGCCAGAACATAGCTACCTGTCTCAGTACTGTAAGCCTACACGTCTCCTGCTCTCTCCCTGTGTGCATTCGCTCTCTCTGTGTTTCCCCTCCTCTGTGTTCATCGTCTTGTGCCCTGTGTCGTTATCCCGCAGCGTTCCCCCATTTCCTGGTTTTGAGTTGTGTGTCTTGTCTCCCCGAATTCCCTCTGGCTCACTGGCTGCCTTCCTTAAACAACTCCCGGTAACACTCAGTTAAACACAACACATAGTCAACACCATACTTATCCTTCTCCATAGTACTGTCACAACTCCTCGTGGACAATATCAGATATCAGATAGAACGTAAATATCGAGCATCTCAATCAATCAATCATGTAAAATACTAAGAACTATGAGTAGGAATAAAGAATAAAATACAAGTAAAACATTATGAAGATAAAAATACATGAACATGATATAATAAGTAAATATTACTAAATACTATCTAGCATAACTATTAAAGTAAATAGGTAAAATATGAATAAGATACAATAAAATTCATGAATATTAGATAATGAATGTTCTCTGCAGCACTGAGGTCCTCCGGCAAACTGTTCCATAGACGGCTGCCATGGTAGTGGAAAGATGCCATCCCGTGACTTTGTGTCCTGACTTTTAAAATAATAAGGAGATGAGTGCCGGTCTGCGAAAGTTCATAGGCTAACAGCAACCTGATAAACACTTATGTTTTGTTCAAAACTCTGAATTATGCATCAACCTTTCTTTTTTCAGCGCAAGCAGACATGTTAGTGGGTCAATTCATAAAGTGAGTAAAAGTAAAGGTGTGCTAAGCACAGATTTACATAAGGCTGTAAGTGGCAGTGACGTGCAGTGAGGTTTGAGGTTGGGGAGGCACTGACCCACTAGTCAGATTTACAAACATACAGTATGATGCAATGGCACCGGCTCAAAAACACACAGTATGATGACAATTAACACAGCACTGCAGAGCAGACACTAGACCAGGGGTCCCCAAATGTTTTGACTCGGGGCCCGCATTGGGTTAAAACAATTGGGAAGGTTTGTGTCCTGTTTGTCCTTATACAAAAAACATACTAAAACAAAACAATTATTTTACCCCCATCTTTTTCCATTTTCAATTATTTCATAAAAATGCTCCAGGGAGCCACTAGGGCAGCGATAAAGAGCCACATGTGGTTCGAAAGCCGCGTGTTGCTTACTCCCGGTCTATGGTGTACACCGCCTTCTGCCTAAATGCAGCTAGGATAGGTTCCAGCACCCCTGCC
Source organism: Nerophis lumbriciformis (assembly GCF_033978685.3). Lineage (NCBI taxonomy): Eukaryota > Metazoa > Chordata > Actinopteri > Syngnathiformes > Syngnathidae > Nerophis > Nerophis lumbriciformis. Next base: position 14,782,694 of record NC_084585.2, read on the forward strand.
ACGCCGAGAGGGACAAGCGGTAGACAATGGATAGATGAATGGAATATATTTGCAATTAAAACACAATATATATATATATATATATATATATATATATATATATATATATATATATATATATATATATATATATATATATATATATATATATATATATTCACATTGTCATTATGAAGGACAAAAATGACTATTCCATTATGGAATAAAACTGTAACATAGCAAAATGTGAATACTTTTCGGATGCACTATATCCACAGACCTGATCACTGACCGTATAAAAATCTGCTCCACCTTTTAGACAACCATCCACAGGTTAAGGTAAAGGAGCATCAATATTTTTTAAATGAAATGTGTGACAAATCTGTTTACTATGATTAATGCAATATATTTTTTGTGATTAATCACACGAGTTAACTTATTATCGACAACCCTAATATACATGCAAATAACATCAATTCAATGAAACCACATTAACAACAAATTACAGCTCGATCGGCTATTGATCAGTATCAGCCAATTTTCTTTAAAAAGTACGTGGTTGCCATAGTCAACTAATGCCTTTTAATGGCGATCACGAACGCTGATGCTCTCTTGGTTAATATTGTATTTATTTTGAGTTCCCTGGTTGACTAGCTAGCAGCTAATTATTTAAGGTGATGTGTAATACATAACATTTAGAAGCTTCTAGAACAGGGGTGTCAAACATACGGCCTGAGGGCCAGATCAGGCCAGTGAACAGGTTTTACTACAGGCAGGCCAGTCTAGTACCCGCACTCTTTTACTCTGAAGCCACGTTGATGTAACACGTGGCTTGGCATTGTCTTGCTGAAATAAGCAGGGGCGTCCATGGTAACGTTGCTTGGATGGCAACATATGTTGCTCCAAAACCTGTATGTACCTTTCAGCATCAATTTCCAAAAACAATTTGAAATGTGGACTCGTCAGTTCCACAGAACACTTTTCCACTTTGTATCAGTCCATCTTAGATGAGCTCAGGCCCAGCGAAGCCGACGGCATTTCTGGGTGTTGTTGATAAACGGTTTTTGCCTTGCATAGGAGAGTTTTAACTTGCACTTACATATGTAGTGACCAACTGTAGTTACTGACAGTGGGTTTCTGAAGTGTTCCTGAGCCCATGTGGTGATATCCTTTACACACTGATTTCGCTTGTTGATGCAGTATAGCCTGAGGGATTGAAGGTCATGGGCTTAGCTGCTTACGTGCAGTGATTTCTCCAGATTTTCTGAACCCTTTGATGATATTACGGACCGTAGATGGTGAAATCGCTAAATTCCTTGCAATAGCTGGTTGAGAAAGGTTTTTCTTAAACTGTTCAACAATTTGCTCACGCATTTGTTGACAAAGTGGTGACCCTCGCCCCATCCTTGTTCGTGAATGACTGAGCATTTCATGGAATCTACTTTTATACCCAATCATGGCACCCACCTGTTCCCAATTTGCCTGTTCACCTGTGGGATGTTCCAAATAAGTGTTTGATGAGCATTCTTAGACTTAGACTTAGACTTAGACAAACTTTAATGATCCACAAGGGAAATTGTTCAACACAGTAGCTCAGTTACAATGATGGAAAGTGTAAGGATGGAAAGGACAATGCAGGTATAAATAGACTATCCATCCATCCATCCATTTTCTACTGCTTATTCCCTTTGGGGTCGCGGGGGGCGCTGGAGCCTATCTCAGCTACAATCGGGCGGAAGGCGGGGTACACCCTGGACAAGTCGCCACCTCATCGCAGATAAATAGACTAATATAGCGATAAAAAACTCTAACATATTTACGAAAATATACATAATATGTGTACAGAATAATATATATACAGATATATTATATTATTTCTATAACATATATACAATATATACCAATGACCATGTACAATATTACAGTATATACAGTATATGTGACAGCAGCAGCATAAAATATAGAGTAGATCCAGCAGGAAATAGAAAATAGACATTATAAACATTATAAACAGAGAGAAGTAGCTAACATGTCAGGTGTCAGGTAATGGGCAGATGTCATCTATTGCTGTATTCCTCAACTTTATCAGCATTTATTGCCATCTTTCCCAACTTCTTTGTCACGTGTTGCTGGCATCAAATTCTAAAGTTAATGATTATTTGAAAAAAAAAAAAGTTTATCAGTTTGAACATTAAATATGTTGTCTTTGTAGCATATTCAACTGAATATGGGTTGAAAAGGATTTGCAAATCATTGTATTCTGTTTATATTTACATCTAACACAATTTCCCAACTCATATGGAAACAGGGTTTGTAGATACATAGATAAATACATATATAGATAGATAGCTATAGATAGGTAGATAGATAGATAGATAGATAGATAGATAGATAGATAGACAGATAGATAGATAGATAGATAGATAGATAGATAGATAGATAGATAGATATAGATAAGACAGACAGACAGACATATAGCAAAATTAGCAATATATAGACATTTCCAAATACCGTGTGTGTGCACGCGCGCACGCACACACACACACACGCACGCACGCACGCACGCACGCACGCACGCACGCACGCACGCACGCACGCACGCACGCACACACACACACACACACACACACACACACACACACACACACACACACACACACACACACACACACACACACACACACGTACGCACGCACGCACACACACGTACGCACACACGCACGCACACAATGGAAATGCTTTTGCTACTGCTTTAAGATGCCACAGATGTAACTGGGGAGGGAGCACATATTTCACTATTTGCCCGAAGTGACATTTATTTGAACGCTTTAGTCTACCTCAGCAGTCGCCCCTTTCTTTAATTTACGCTTTGACATGATGTATTTCCCCCGCGGGATTAATACAAAGTTCTGTTCTGTAATCTGTTTGTGTTTTCTCCGCGTGTTTGATGTTCGGCTTTTCCGCCGGAATTGTGCCCTTATATGGGGAATTAAGGGCGTTTACCTATGCAAATTACGGAATTAAGGGCGTTTACATATGCATATTGGGGAAATAAGGGTGTGTTTATATGCAAATTATGATAGACACGCTAACCATTTGGAATTCAGCAATTAAAGAACAGCAGGTGGGAACAATCTGGCCATTTAAGAATAAGTCATGAATTTGAATGGACTCCTCTTAGGAAATCACTTAGGAAGAAAGATAAGAAGAAAAGTTAGGAATTTATTGCTGAATGGCGCCCAATGCAGGCATTGAGCATTTTTCTTCGAAAAAACAGACGTTGGCTTGACCACTACGCATTTTTAATGAGCCGGACATGATATCATGTAAATCCAAGAAAAATTGTGTAGATATTTGCAAACTGCCAATAGCAATCACCATAAATATGTTGAACACTTTACAGTTAAAACATCTGATCGGTATTGGCCAATCTCACTCATGAATGATCGGTATCGGCAGCATGAATCCCTAATCGGAACGTCCCTACAACCAGTGTTGGGACTAACGCGTTACAAAGTAACGCGTTACTGTAACGCCGTTAGATTCGGCGGTAACTAGTAATCTAACGCGTTATTTTTTTATATTCAGTAATTCAGTTACCGTTACTACATGATGCGTTACTGCGTTATTTTACGTTACTTATTTTGTAGTATAAAGTGTGTTTTATCGGAGGGCTGCTGTGTCGTTCTGATTCTTCTTGTGTCACAAGTCAGAGAAGAGAGAGAGACATGCGCTCTGTGTGGGTGTGTGAGTGTCAGTGTGGGGAGGGAGGAGAGGGGGGAGGGGGGCGTGTCTGATCATGGCGGAGCCAGAAGTCGAGTTTGCTAACATGGAGATATTTTCACTACTTTTCTTTTGTCGAGCACAAAGAAAATAACAATTTAGTTAAATGTAAATTGTGCTTTGGATCAAAGATGCCATCTACTGCCCAAAACAGCAATTCAAATCTGCTGAAACAAGCTACATAGCAACATGCTTCGACGAAGCTAGTAAAGAGAGACAGAGACTCCAATGACACTTCACCACGTAAGGATTAACTCTGCCTCTGCTCATATTTCAGAACTGAAGGTACACACACTCTGTCAATCATAAAGAGGGATGCTAGTGGGCCAGGCCAATCTTTCCTTATCTCTAAACTAAAACTGGGGAAATGTGTAGAGTGTTCTGGGCTTCAGACATGATTTTGTGTCAGAATTTCTTGAGGAAAAAATGCCTGGTTAGGCTTTGTGTATGTAGTGTGTGCCTTTCTTACTTTACAGCTATGCTGTTATTATGCTGTTTGTTACTTATGTATGTTATGTTGCAGCTATTTAAAATAGTTTTGTCAATTTGTTCTGGCCAGAAACAAATTGGCCTTTGTAACATATCTTTGTCTTTGTGTGTTGTATGTCGACCACATTGCTTAGCAGAGTTCAGTGATACAAATGTATGTCAAGTTGATCAACAGATTGTATTATTCTCCAGTGCAATAACAGTACTGAAATAAAGGCTAAAAGGGCATTAATTAGAGCTTTAAAAAAAAAAGAAGAAAAAAAGAAGTAACTAAATAGTTACTTTTCACAGTAACGCATTACTTTTTGGTGTAAGTAACTGAGTTAGTAACTGAGTTACTTTTGAAATGAAGTAACTAGTAACTATAACTAGTTACTGTTTTTCAGTAACTAACCCAACACTGCCTACAACAAATAGTCATGTTATTCCCTTCACTAAACTAACTTAATACAAACATTTTAGCTAGCCTGGCAAACAGAAAGAAACACTAAGATTATTTTTCAGCGATCAGAGTCAAATCCCAGCGGTGTTTACTTCTGTTGAACTTTGACCTCAACAGCATCTGCAGAGGAGAAGATAAAACCTCCTCTTCATCCTCACAGCATCCTTGCATCATCTCTACTCTGCTCCTTTTCAGATGCCCCCATTCTCTTTCCCTCGCCGCCCGCCTGAGATATAATCAATCCCGCAGTTATTCCGACTTCCAGCTCATTTAAATGGAGGCATTTAAAATGTCAATTAAGAGCTAATTAAATTAACGGCACAATGTGATTTCATTTTGCTCCTCTCGCCTCCAGCCATGGATAAATGCTTTTGGCTACGCAGAGGACAAAGATGCTCAGCTGCTGCACAAAGGAGCTTGTCTTCAGGGAGGCCAGGAAGAGGTAAGCGTCTCCTCCATGGAGAGAGGGAGCTGAAAAATTGAACTTTCAAGCAAAAAAAAAAAGGGAATGAAAAGGACCGGAAGGATAGGAGAATATTAAAATAGGACATAATATATCAGCCCAGGTGTCCAAAGTGCAGCCTCTGGGCCATTTTTGGCCTGTTGCTTGTTTTTGTTTTTTTACCATGACATGTTTAAAAAATATGTATGATTAATAATAATACGATGTATCAGGGGTCGGCAGCTTCTATGTGCCAGAACGTAGCTACCTGTCTCAGTACTGTAAGCCCACACGTCTCTAGCTCTCTCTAAGTGCATTCGCTCTCTCTGTGTGTCCCCTCCTCTGTGCTCATCGTCTTGTGTCCTGTGTCGTCATCCCGCAGCATTCCCCCATTTCCTGGTTTCGAGTTGTGTGTCTCGTTTCCCTGGATCCCCTCTGGACTCCCTGCTGCCTTCCTGGATCTCGACCTCACGCCTGGACACGGACCTTGACGCCTCGCTCCTGCCTTTGACCTCTCGCTTGTGAAGTGAAGTAAATTACATTTATATAGCGCTTTTTCTCAAGTGACTCAAAGCGCTTTACATTGTGAAACCCAATATCTAAGTTACATTTAAACCAGTGTGGGTGGCACTGGGAGCTATACCGTCCCAAGTTGGCTTGCCTACAGACCTCCGAGCTTGCCTTGCCCTCCTTGGACTTCCGCCTCTCGCTCAACACGCACCTTCAACAACTACTGGTAACACTCAGTTAAACACAACACATAGTCACACCATACTTATTTGGATTAATTACACACTCCACTTCCTTGTGTTTAATAAACACGTCTCAAACTATCGACGCCCCTGTCTCAATGCTGCCTCCTTATCCATAGTACTGTCACAGGCAATTACCGAACTTTTCGGACTATAAGGCGCAGTAAAATATTTTCATTTTCCCAAAAATCGACAGTGCGCCTTGCAACCCAGTGTGCCTTGTGTATGTTCTATTTCTGGTTGAGCTTACTGACTGATTTTATGTGGTGCATAGTGTAATGATTAGTGTGACTAATAAATAAAATAATAATAATAAAATAAATAAAATAAATGGCAGTCAAAAGATGTGTGGACTGCAGGTTGATGCCTGTTCAATAAATGATGCAAACATGTACTGGTAAGCTAGCAAGACTTTGATGCTTCATTGAGAATATAGAAAACATTACACACGGCGCTTAAATATCTGTCAACATTTTTTAGTATGACTTTGGTAAGATAGGAAGCCGCACCGCTTGATGGATTGTCGGAGCATTATGCTTACCATAGTCAGACGTATTGTGCTTCAACAAACAGGTGTTAGTACGGTGTGTGTATGAGGACCCCAAAATGCCACCTATTACGTGACATTATCTGCCGTTTTGTTACGACCTATTATGAAAAACCAACTTGTCTTACCCATTGATACCTGCTTATGTGTATTTGGGAACTGCATAAGTCAAGAAAATATGCGTGTGTTCACTATTGTAGTCCGCTCTGTAGTCTTTTTTTCTCTATCCTCTTGTTGTGGGTCATTCATCCTCCACTGTTGCAATTTGTAATATAAAGTAGCATACAGTTCTAACTTTTATATGTCAGTAGACTGGCGATGGAAGCGCGGAAAACTACAACAAAATATGACGGGGAGAAGACGCTGTCGAAGTGGAGCCACGTAATTAATAACGCCCACAAATCGGCGCATCTTGAAGAGATGGTCAAAAAGCAGCCTGACGTCACATCCCAGTCTGTACAACATAATCTATGCCAAATGCTGACTAAAGAACCAGCATTACATGTTATGGAGACCACAAGGAAGTGTTTCAAATGTAAAACAAAAATCATAATGAATGCTCTTTATAGTCTAGTGCTCCTAGAGTCCGAAAAATACAGTATTAATAGTTTCAAATGCTTTATTTAATTTCCTGTCCAACGCTCTTATTTTAGTATACATTTATCTTCTTTTGTGACACACCCGTCCTTGATTGGCAATCAGGATGTTTAAATCCCAGCCCTGACCTTTGGATCATTGCTTGACTTTTGTGCATCGAATCTGCATTGTTCCTCAACGTGTTGCTTTGTTTCGTCACTAAAACGTACATAGCTTTCCCTACGCTTCATGTCCACCATTTTTTGTCATTAAATACATTTTTACCTGTGCTACTCGTGCTGTCTCTGCATCCTGGGGTTCCAGACCAACAACACCAGACAACCTTAACACATGACATGGAGCAACACTGAAGAATCCCTCATACAGCAGTGCCACTTACCAGCTCCCCCTGCTGCTGGGCAGTAGTAACAACAATATATATACAATACTGGTCAAAAGTTGACATACACTTGTAAAGAAGATAATGTCATGGCTGTCATGAGTTACCAATCATTTCTACAACTCTTATTTATTTGTGACAGAGGGATTGGGGCACATACTTGTTGGTCACAAAAAACATTCATGAAGTTTGATTCTTTTATGAATTTATTATGTGTCTACTGAAAATGTGACCAAATCTGCTGGGTCAAAAGTTTACATACAGCAATGTTAATATTTGGTTACATGTCCCTTGGTAAGTTTCACTGCAATACGGCGCTTTTGGTAGCCATCCACAAGCTTCTGGCAAGCTTCTGCTTGAATTTTTGACCACTCCTCTTGATAAAATTGGTGCAGTTTAGCTAAATGTGTTGGTTATATGACTTGGACTTGTTTCTTCAGCATTGGCCACATTTTTAAGTCAGGACTTTAACATTCTAAAATTTTAATTCTAGCCTGATTTAGCCATTCCTTTACCACTTTTGACGTGTGTTTGGGGTCATTGTCCTGTTGGAACACCCAACTGCGCCCAAGACCCAACCTCCGGGCTAATTATTTTAGGTTGTCCTGAAGAATTTGGAGGTAATCCTCCTGTTTGATTGTCCCATGTAAAGTACCAGTTCCATTGGCAGCAAAACAGGCCCAGAGCATAACACTACCACCACCATGCTTGACCTTAGGAATGTTGTTCCTGGGATTAAAGGCATCACCTTTTCTTCTCAAAACATATTGCTGGGTATTGTGGCCAAACAGCTAAATGTTTGTTTCATCTGACCACAGAACTTTCCTCCAGAAGGTCTTATCTTTGTCCATGTGATGTCAGATGAAACAACAATTGAGCTGTTTGGCCACAATACCCAGCAATATGTCACAATTTGGTCACATTTTCAGTAGACCCATAATAAATTCATAAACAACCAAACTTCATGAATGTTTTTTGTGACCAACAAGTATGTGCTCCAATCACTGTATCACAAAAAATACTGTTTATCTGTATATCATTTTTGTTTAATTTTTTTTAAATGGGAAATTCTAACAACATAGTGGCTTAGTCACCAATAGCAAAAAGCTGGGATGTGGATGTTTGTTCAGGTAGTTCAGCATATATTGATCTACAAAATGTATCAGATTGACCATGAGCACATTCTTTCAATATTGAAACATGTTTGGACGCCACTATCAAAAAGGAAGTAAGGAAGGGTATTTAAAGAAAAATAGATGAGAAATAGAAAATGGCAACGAAAGACAAGGTGTGATGGTGATGGTGTGGGGCTCAGGGGGTGAAGATGGAGAGAGTAGCTGCTGCTAAATGGGCTATTGATTGAGAGGAGATGAGATTTTCGGAGTAAACACATAACCATACAGCATATACAGTGTGTGTGTGTGATTTTGCGTGCGTGCGTGCTGTTTTAATGCAGTAAGCTTACGCGATCGCACAAAGGACCTCACGAGTCGTCGTCTCACCTGGAAAGGCCACAACTATCACGGGTCACATGACCTCCGCAGAAGTTATTATTATTAGTCACCATTACATGTTATGTAGACCACAAGGAAGTGTTTTACATTTGGAAAAAATAAATAAATCATAAGACTCCTTTAATGCGCCCTATTATCCGGTGCGCCTTATATATGAAAAACAATCGAAAATAGACCATTCATCGTCAGTGCGCCTTATAATCCGGTGCGTCCTATGGTCCGGAAAATATGGTATGTTTCCGCGCGTTGCTAGCAGCATTCAAGTTTTGTATCTTTGCCTCTTTGGAATTAAAAGCCTGCTGCTGCCGTTTTTTGTAAGTAACGTATAAATTACTTTACCTAGTAATGAATTACCTTCATTAAAGAGTAATTCCGTGAGTAATTCAATTACTTTTTTGGTAAATTAAAGAGGAACCATGATTGATTACTCTATAAAAGTAATTTTCAGAACACTGGTCACGCCACTGGGGATGCACAAACGGAGGCATGGATGACCGGCACGCGCATTGGCACGCTCAGATGACGTCACACCTGTTACAGACTATGTACTTCTGACAGCTGCAGACACAGATGTGTGTGAGAGTATTTCAATGGTGTGTTTGAGAGAAAACATTTCAGTTGTGTGTGTGAGAGGTTTTCAGTAGTGCGCATGAGAGTGTTTCAGTAGTGTGTGTTGAGAGTGTTTCAGTAGTGTATGTGAGAGTGTTTCAGTAGTGTGTGAGAGAAAAACATTTCAGTTGTTTATGTAAGAGCATTTCAGTAGTGTATGTAAGAGGCAGCTCTGAATAATGTCCCTAACAGCCCCTCATCGGGAAGCTGTATTTTCCATTTGTCTTTTAATTGTATTGACCATTTAGATAAACATATTCATTATTAATTTAGTTTCTTTATTTTTACCATATTCTAACCTAAATGTATGTATTTTATTTCGTCAGCTTTTGAGGTTTTCTTCTTATGCAGTATAATTGGTTAGTACTTATTTTTCAAATCAGCTTGACCGAAGCACAAGGTTAATGTGTTAAATAAATAGTCTTAGTGATTAACACATGGTTTCATATGATTTGACAAGGTTGTCAATTCTAAGTAAATTAGATATAGTTATTGAATATGTTTAAAATCAAGAGTACGATTACTAACTAATTTGTAATGTCTGAGTGAGCCACTCTATAGTGGAAAAGTTTGCCCGCAATATCAAAAAGGTTAAGACCCCCTGCCCCACAGTATGGTCGCATATTTGTGATGATATGATACTGCTGGCTTGGTGTTTGTGTGCAAAGATAATTTAATGACACAGCTTTCACAGGTGTGGGCTTTCTTTAGCATGTCAGAAGAAGACATTTCACTCATATTTTGCAAAACATGTTCTGCAAAAATTAAACGGAGATGGTCCTGCACAATCCAATCTTTAAAAGAGAACTGCACATTTTTGGAGTTTTGTTTATCATTTACAATCCTTATGGAAGACAAGAACACATGTTTTGTTTTTTTAGGATTATGAAGACCAAAAAAAACCAACAAAAAAACGCTTGCAAGATGCAGCTAATGGGAGTCACTATTGTAGCCTTCAAAGCCCTCTAAAACAACATCACAACGTCCAACAATGTTTTATATGCACGCTGCAAGTATATATAAAATGTGGTAACAGACACATTCATAACAATATGTAATATGAACCATATTTACCATATTTTTAAGCGTTACCAGAACATATTTCCTCTGTGCATTTATTTCAGTGACCATAGCAACACACTTTCGACTTCTAGCAACATAGGTGTGTGTCTTCTAATCATGGCAGACTTCGTAGTAGACGACAAAGATGGCTATTTTTTGACAAATGTGGATTCACAGCCATATCTTTTTGAGGCTGAATATCAATGCTAGTTATACAAGCTTAGCGAGCACGAAGAAAATATGAATCATTGCAGCGAACAAGCCGAGATAGTCAGGACCGACTTGACTTGAGGCTGCAAATGTGGAGCTCGGAGCCAAGCTATGCAGACCGTAATTGAGTGCTTCTGCTGCACCGAGAGGCACACAATGTAATTATCGATGGAAAGGCTTTTTGTATCTGGCGAGGAAGACATTGATCAAAGAAACTGCATCACAGTGAACGTTGAACTGTTTTTGCTAACAAACCCTGCAGTGGTCAAAAAAAAATTTCCACCTACCCAAAATCAACTGGAAAAAATTGTTGCCCGGCCAGCTGGACCAAACAGACATATGTCCATCGAGTAAGTCACTATAATATTGATCATAATACATGCAGCACGTCATGCTTGTTAGTACAACTACATACACTGTCGAGCTGGCTTTGTACAAACATAACATGCAATGTGGGCTAATACTTCACAGTTACTGTAATATGATTGTCCAAAGTATCAATTATTTAAAATCACTGTGCTTCAACATATTTTTGTACAGAATTCAACTGCCAAGAGATTCCAGACCAGCATCCACCACTTCGGGAGGGGGAGCAGTGCACTGTCAACGCTGTGTATGGTAGGGACGGTGTGTTGCTGACCTCGATTGGGGATGTTGTGGATCAGTGAAAATAATACTTTGAAGACCTCCTCAATGACAGCTAAATGTATTTCAATGAAGAAGTAGTGCCTGGGGAATCTGTTGTGGGCTCTCCCATTTATTGGCCTGAGGTTGCCTAGGTTGTTAAGAAGCTCCTCATTGGCAGGGCCCTGGAGGTGGATGAGATCAGCCTGGAGTTCCTTAACGTTCTGTACGCTGTGGGGCAGTCTTTCTTGACAGGACTCTGCAGCATTGCGTGGATATCGGAGGCAATGCCTTTGGATTGGCAGACTGGGGTGGTGGTTCCCTTCATTTAAAAAAGGGAACCGGAAGTGGTGTTCCAACTATCGCAAGATCACACTCCTCGGCCTTTCCAGTAAGGTCTATTCAGGTGTACTGGAGAGGAGGTTACGCTGGATAGTCCGACCTCAAATTCAGGTGGAGCAGTGTGGTTTTGGTCCTGGTTGTGGAACCGTGGACTATGCGCTCGGTAGGATCCTTGAGAATGCATGGGAGTTTGCCCAACCAGTCTACATGTGTTTTGGGGACCTGGAGAAGGCATTCCACTGTGTCCCTCTGGATGTCCTGTGGAGAGTAATGAGAGAAAATGGTGCGGTCCACCCCCTGTATGACCAGTGTCATCGGTCTGTCGTGGTAAATTTACCAGTCGATCTACTGTACATTCCTATCCTCACCTATGGTCATGAGCTTTGGGTTATGACCAAAATGACAAGATCATGGGTAAAAGCAGCTGAATTGAGTATCCTCAGTTGGGTACCGGGGCTCTCCCTTATAGATAGGGTGAGAAGCTCTGTCATTCGGTAGGAGCTCAGATTAAAGCCACTGCTCCGCCACATTGAGAGGAGCCAGATGCGGTGGTTCGAGTATCTGGTTAGGATGCTCCCTGAATGCCTCCTTGGAGAGGTGTTTAGGGCACGTATGACAGGAAGGAGGCCACGAGAAAAGACCCAGGACACGTTGGGGGCACTATGTCTCCCAGCTGGCCTGGGAATGCCTTGGGATCCCGAGAATGAGTCGGACGAAATAGCTTGGGAGAGGGAAGTTTGGGCTTATCTGCTTGGGCTGCTGCCCCTGCAACCTGATTTAGGATAAGAGGAAGAAAATGGATGGATGAGTGGACAATGTGACGGTGCATTGAGCATAGTGGAAATGGCAAAAGTTAAGACTGAGAAAATGCGGTCGTCTATATTTAATGTTTCTGTGCATCCGTCACAATGATGCAACGGCATTCCTCATCTTCACCAACAAGAAACTCATGCTGACTTACTAATGCTGGAAATACATTTGAGAAAAGCAGAAACAAAATATACAACAGCGATGCTGGCTGACTTGTTTCTAACTCCCATCGAGTATTTAAATGTACCCGCCGCTAAAGAACCTTCTCTCCTCTATCACTCGTGTGTGTGTGTGTGTGTGTTTGGGTTTATGCTTCACAAGTGTGTATGTGTAAAAAGCTTCGCCCAACGATTTATTTCCTGTTTAATCAGGTATGGCAGAGCGGTTTGAGCTCAGCGTCAAGGTGTATTTATGGTGTATGTGTGTGTGTGTGTGTGTGTGTGTGTGTGTGTTTCAACGTCTTAGAGGAAGTATTTATAGCTTGTGGTCCAATCTGTACTCCATCCAGCTGCACTGAGGAGATAGTGCTTTCTAACTCAACACAGATCGCTCATGCCAACATATTTCATTGTCATGCACACACACACACACACACACACACACACACACACACACACACACACACACACACACACACACACACACACACACACACACACACACACACACACACACACACCAGACACTCTGGTGCACACACACGTAGGTGCACAAACATCACACTTCACCCCTCACTAACATTCAAGTTGAAGTAGTGCAGTCATTCTCAAATAGTGTGGTGGCCCCCCTGGCGGGCCACGGTGCGGCGACTAAGGGGCAAGTATAGCCTTGAGAAACATGTTTTTTTTGCTGTATTAGAAAATGACGAAGGGTATGTAGAACTTAGCTTCACTGTGATTACTGAGGGAGATGAGGTAAGACCGGTGTTTTGTTTTCTTTTCTTTTAATAGATCTACAATGGGTGAAAAGTTTTAATAAGAACTGGTGAAAGTTTTAATAAGTGTTGTAGTATAATTCTGTCTCACTTCAAATAAGTCATTTACTTACTTAGACTTAGACTTCCTTTTATTGTCATTCAAATTTGAACTTTACAGTACAGATAAGAACAACGTTTTGTTGCATTAGCTCGTTGTAGTGCAGGACAAAAGAGCAACAAGGTGCAGATATAAATAAATAGATTACTGTACAGATAAATATATTGCACTTATTGCATATGCATCCACATTTATGGATGTATGTTATATTGTCTTTATATTCCAGCGAGTTAATCCATTTTTGGGGGGAATTGAGAGGATTATTATGATACGTTCAAGAGTCTTATGGCCTGAGGGAAGAAGCTGTTATTGAACCTGAAGGTTCTGCTACGGAGGCTGCGGAACCTCTTTCTAGAGTCCAGCAGTGAAAACAGACCTTGGATACATTAAGTCATACATTAAGTAAAATCAAACTTCAGTATTTGCTTTAAAAATAAGAATACAAGAAAATATTACTACATGATCAATACCTGCACTTCCCTCGCTGAATAGATAATGCTGATGAATCAAAATAATATACCATCAAGTCTCTGCATGTGTGTGTGTGTGTGTGTGTGTGTGTGTGTGTGTGTGTGTGTGTGTGTGTGTGTGTGTGTGTGCACATATCGCTGCTGATTAGCAGACGTCGTTAAACTACAACATGTTGTCAGTGCTTGGCTCCTCGTTAGCCTCTGATGCATCTCCCTCGTTAGCCGCCATCATGTCAGCGTGTTTGTTGATTCAGGCGTGTGTGTTTGTGCGTGCGTGTGAGCGTGCGCGTGTGTTTTTGTGTGTGTGTGGATGTGTAAGTGTGTAAGTGTGTGAGAGTGTGTCAAAGTGTCATTAACTGGCTAATTCAGCGTGAAGTCCTCAATGTCTTCAGAATGTGTGATTACTTATGAATTAGAAAGTGGGAAGGAGTGTAAAGGAAGTAGGAAGAGCTCTATATGTCTATCTTCCATCCAGTGCATTTGTGTATCCATCCCTTGGCTAATCAATCCATTCATCCATTTGTCCAAATTGATCAATCAATCCATTCATCCATCCGCCTGTCTATTCAATGCATTTGTCTACCCATCTATTGATTAGCCAATCTATCCATCGTTTTAGAATTGATTTTAAAATTTTACTGTTTGTTTTTAAAGCTTTGAATGGACTGGCCCCAAAGTCTATCACGGACTTCATACACATTTATGCTCCAGCTCGCGCGTGGGTCTGAGGGCGAGTTCCAACTTGTTGGCCCTAAACTTTGGAATGTTCTGCCCCTCATGTCAGAATGGCTCCCACTGCTGAATGTTTTAAGTCTTGTCTTAAAACCCACATTTATTCTCTGGCTTTTAAATCGGCGTGAGTCTTGTGGTCCTCTGTGTCTTTTATTGTGTTATTCTATTTTGTTGATGTATTTTATTATTTTATTCTATTATTATTATTTTATTTGTTTGTTTATTGTTTACTTGTTTCATTTTAAATGCTTGTAATTGTATTACTTTCTTTATTTCTTTTTTATGTGCAGCACTCTTGAGACAGTTTTGTTCTTAATAGTGCTGTATATAAATAATAATAAAACATATATAATAAATAAATAAATAAAGGGGATTGGATTGGATTGAATTCATCCATCTGTCCATCCATCCATCCATCCATCCACCTATCTTTTCATTTGATCCATCCACCCTATGCAATTGTCTAACCATCTATTGATTTGCCAATCTATCCATTCATCCATTTGTCCAAATGGATCAGTCCATCCATTCTTCCATCCATCTGTCCACGTAGTGAATGTTCCATCCATCCATTTATCCATCCATCACACATCTATCCATCCACCTATCTATCCAATTGACCCATCATTAGCATTTGCATATCCATCCACCCGTCTGTCTATCCATTCGCCTATTTATCCAATTGATGCATCCATCTAATGCATTTGTCTATCCAGCTATTAAATTGCCAATCCATCAATGCATCCATTTGTCCAAAGCGATCAGTCCATCCATCCATCCAGTCGACTCATTCATTTATCCGTTTGATAAACTATCAATCAATCAATCAATGTTTATTTATATAGCCCTAAATCAGAATCAGAGTCAGAGTCAGAATGAGAATCAGAATAGTTTTTATTGCCATTGTTTGAGAACAGGTTCACAAACTAGGAACTTTTCTTGGTGCAATCGTGCAACATAAAACATTTATAATACAGTTTTGGTAATAAAAAGAGCTGTAACTGAGCTATCATATCTTGTTATTGTTCATGTGCCTGATGGTCGAGGGAAAAAAACTGTTCAGGTGGCGGGAGGTGTGGGTCTGGATGGACCGTAATCTCCTGCCTGAGGGGAGAGGGGAGAATAGTTGGTGTCCAGGGTGAGAAAAGTCAGCTGTGATCCGACCCACACGCCTCCTGATCCTGGAGGAGAACAGGTCCTGGAGGGATAGGAGCTTGCAGCCAATCAATCTCAGCAGCATGTACGATGCACTGCAGCCGATGCTTATCCTGGACTGTGGCGCCGGGGAACCACACGGTGATGGAGGGGGTGAGGATGGACTCGATGATGGCTGAGTAAAACTACACCAGCATCTTGGTCGGCACCTTAAGTTTCCTCAGCTGCCGCGGGAAATGCATCCTCTGCTGGGCCTTCTTGATGAGAGAGCTGATGGTCGGCTCCCACTTGAGGTCCTGGGTGATGGTGGTGCCCAAGAAACGGAAGGAGTCCACAATGGAGACGGGGGTGGGAGAGTCAATCAGGGTGAGGGGGGGATGGTGGGGCTGTGACTCTCCTGAAGTCCATGATCATCTCCACTGTTTTCTGGGCGTTCAGCTCCAGGTTGTTGAGGCTGCACGTGCTGTCTTCGGTCTGTCAGGAAGTCATTGATCCAACGGCAGAGGGACTCGGGCACGCTGAGCTGGTAGAGCTTGTCTCGTAGCAGTCCAGGGTGGATGGTGTTGAAGGCAGTGCTGAAGTCCACAAACAGGATCCTAGCGTAGGTTCCTGGGGAGTATAGATGCTCCAGGATGAAGTGGAGGGCCAGGTTCACTGCATCATCCACAGACCTGTTGGCTCTGTAGGCGAACTGCAGTGGGTCCAGGAGGGGGGCGGTGATGTCCTTGAGGTGGGGCAGGACCAAGCGCTCAAAGGACTTCATGACCACAGACGTCAGCGCAACCAGCCTGTAGTCATTAAGTCCTGTGATCCGTGCTTTCTTGGGGACAGGGACAATGGTGGAGGTCTTAAAGCAGGATGGCACGCGGCATAGCTCCAGAGAGGTGTTAAAAATGTCAGTGAAGACAGGAGCCAGATGTTCCGCGCAGTGTCTGAGAGTGAAGGGGGAGACACCATCCGGCACGGGGGCCTTCCGCGTATTCAGCTTCAAGAACTGCCGGCGTACATCCTTCTCTCAAATGGAGAGGGCCTTTAAAGTCCTGTGATGTTCTTGGAGTCCTGTGATGTCCTTGGATTCCTTTAAATCCTTTAATGAAGTGCTGGCGTTGGTGGGGAGGATGATGGTAGGGGGAGCAGAGCTTTGATGAGCTAAAGGCCGTTTATGACGACAGTAATGTATGTTGAGGCCCTGAGCGAGAGTCCGATCATTCAGGGCCTGGGGGGTTTTGGGCTTATAGCTCGTAAGGGCTCTTAGCCCTCTCCAAACGGCCGTAGAATCATTGGAGCGGAACTGTTCCTGTAGACGGTTCAAGTACACAGATTTAGCTTTCTCCACTTCCCTGTTGAAGTGGTACTTCCCTTCGCTGTAGGTACTCCGGTCCCCACGTCTCCACACAGCCTCCTTCTTCTTGCGCAGCTGTCGGAGCTTGGGTGTGAACCAGGGCTTGTTGTTATAACAAGCCCTGGTGCGCATTGGAATGATGCGCGCCTCATTGAACTGAATGTATGAGGTCACAGTGTCCGTATACTCGTCCAGATTGTCCGTGGCCGCTCCAATTGCCTCCCAGTCTGTCGTCTTCAAACATGCACGCAGCTCCTCCACAGCCTCGGCGGTGAAACACTTAATGGTCCTCATAACAGGTTTAGCCAGTTTCAGTCTCTGTCTGTATGAAGGGATTAAGTGCACCATCACGTGATCTGATAGTCCAAGAGCAGCGCGCGGGACTGCATGATATGCCTTGCTTATTGTGGTGTAACAGTGATCCAAAGTGTTCTCCTCTCTGGTCGGGCATTTAATAAACTGCCTATACATAGGTCATTCCTGGCTCAATTTTCCCTTGTTAAAGTCACCCAGTACGATAACAAGAGAGTCCGGAAAAGACCGTTCCACATGTAAGATCTGGCCTGCAAGCGTGTGCTGAGCGTCACAACGTCGCCGCCGGACGGTATGAATGAAACAATCTCACGCGGTGAGTAAACGGGCTTACAGTGAATGAAAAGATATTCCAGAGCAGGAGAGCAGTGTTGGGATATCACCGTCACGTCTGTACACAAGTCGCTGTTGATGAAGAAGCCGACTCCACCGCCTCTTTCGCGTCTCGGTCCGCGCGGAGAAGATCAAAGCCCTCCAGTTGAACCGCGCCGTCCGGGACACTCGCGCTCAGCCACGTCTGAGTGAAGCACAAAACACAAGATGAGGAAAAGTCCTTGTTTCTTCTCATCAGCAACGCTAGCTCGTCCATCTTGTTGGCAAGTGAGCGGACGTTGGAGACTCACAAGTGTCTCAAAGGGCTGCACAAGTCACAACGACATCCTCGGTACAGAGCCCACATAAGGGCAAGGAAAACTCACCCCAGTGGGACGTCGATGTGAATGACTATGAGAAACCTTGGAGAGGAGCGCATATGTGGGTAACCCCCCCAGGTGAGACCGAAAGCAATGGATGTCGAGTGGGTCTGACATAATATTGTGAAAGTCTAGTCCATAGTGGATCTAACATATTAGTAAGAGTCCAGTCCATAGTGGATTTAACATAATAGTGAGAGTCCAGTCCATAGTGGAGCCAGCAGGAAACCATCCCGAGCGGAGACAGGTCAGCAGCGCAGATATGTCCCCAACCGATGCACAGGCGAGCGGTCCACCCCGGGTCCCGGCTCTGGATAGCCAGCACTTCATCCATGGCCACCGGACCTGTGTCCCCCCCCTCCACAAGAGAGACGGGGGCAGAGGAGAAAAGAAAAGAAACGATAGATCAACTGGTCTAAAAAGGGGGGTCTATTTAAAAGTCTATTTAAAGGCTAGAGTATACAAATGAGTTTTAAAATGGGACTTAAATACATCTACTGAGGTAGCATCTCTAACTGTTACCAGGAGGGCATTCAGTAGTACTGGAGCTCGAATAGAAAACGCTCTATAGCCCGCAGATTTTTTTGGGGCTCTTGGAATCACTAATAAGCCGGAGTTCTTTGAACGCAGATTTCTTGCCGGTACATATGGTACAATACAATCGGCAAGATAGGCTGGAGCTAGACCGTGTAGTATTGTATACGTAAGTAGTAAAACCTTAAAGTCACATCTTTTTTATTTATTTAATTAATTTATTAATTTATTTATTTTTTGTCCTGTCCAGCTTTTCAGGCAAATAATGTAGTTGATGTAGATGCCCAAATTGGCTGTTCAGATTTACTTTACAAAAGAGAAGTGTAGGATACTTCTCTTGTTGCCTTATTTGTATTTGACTTTATTAAATGTATTTATATTATCATTTGGTGCAGCCGGGCCGGAGCAGGAGGGGATAGAAAGAGAAAGAAAAGAAGACAGAGGAGGAAATTGTGGGTACAAGAGGGGGATTAGACAGAGAGTCAAAAACAACAACAGCAAACACAACAACAACAATAGAGCAACATCAGCAAATACGACATGTACAAATATGATAGTAAAAGTGATAGCAAATAAGCAGTTAGCGAAAATAAAAATGAATACAGTAATGACAATGAGCATTATTACACTACAAATGGATCAATACAAATACCAATAGAAATAGCGCTATTGATAATGAACAATACCAATAATTTACCTCTATTATCAACAATACAGTTGTTCAAATGCAACAATACATCTACGCAATGATAACTTGAGATACGAAAAAATGCAGAAAAATGCAGGGGAAGAAAGATAAGCAACTTAATTTAACCTTGTAGATTGTTATAGTAACAATAGGTTAAGCTTTGTCAGTGTGCAATGTGTTATACCCAGTTTACCCTAGGACAACAACGGTAATATATGTTTGATGAGACGTGATTATGTGCATGAGTGTATGTATGCATATGTACTTGTATATGTACATAATGTGTATATGTGTTTGTACAGTGAATGTATATGTGCAGTATGTGTATATGTATGTCTGTACAGTGAATGCATATGTACAGTATGTGTACGTGTATGTTTGTACAATGAATGTATATGTACAGTATGTGTATGTGTATGTTTGTATAATGAATGTGCGTGTGGATGTACGAACTTTGAGTATGAAAATATGTACTGTATTTGTGTATGTATGTGGGAGTGTAGGTACATATGTATGTATGTATGTATGTATGTATGTGAGTTTATGTGAAATATACTCTCCGAGAGCCCAACCCACAAACAGTAGGTGTGGTGCCCAGGGAACCAGGGATCACCGCCCCCACGTAGCCAAGCCGGCCAGCGACAGAAACCCCAGAGCCCGGCCCACCGCGCCGCCCACAAGGGTCAGCAGCAGGCCGCAGACAGACGCACCCGGCAGAGGACAAGGCACGAGAAAAGCAGGGGACAGCCAGACCCCAAGCCAGCGAGAGACTACACCCCACACGGGCAGAAAGGCGGGCCGCTCCGCCCGGGGTGTCCAGAGACTCCCCGCAACCGGACGGGAAGATCGCCCCCGCCCCACCGGCAGCCGGGCCCCCACGAGCCCACCCCCCACCCCCGGAGAGCGCGGCGAGGCCAGCCCCCGGCCACATTCCAAGTCGGCAGCCGCAGGACCGCCCAGCACGGAGCCACAGGAACCACCCACCCCACCAACAGGGACCCCAAGGATGGAGATGGAACAACCAGCAACTGCCCCGCCGAGGTCCCCCCCTGAGGGAGGGTAAAAAAAAAAATTAATAATAATGATATTAATAAAGTATATTAAAAAATAAATAAATAAAATTAAATAATTAAAAGAAGATCACAGACATGCTGACACACAAGGTCACTACCCCAGCAACTGGCCTACTCGCAGCACCTCGGAATACCTTGCAGCACCAAGCTACCACAATAGACGCAGGGACTAGACCCAGCAGGCCCCAACCAAGACGGGCACCCGGAAGGGATGGACGGTGGGACCCAGGAGCTCAAGACACGCAGTCCGGATGCAGTAGCCTGAAGCGCCGACCCCCGCCTGACAGGCAGGCCCAGAGCGTACCCCCAGAAATATATACACATACATATATATATATATACATACACATACATATATATATATATACATACACATACACACATACATACACATATATACATATACATACACATATATACACATACACATACATATACATACATACATACCTATATACACATACACACACAAGCCGGAGTTCTTTGAACGCAGATTTCTTGCCGGGACGTATGGTACAATACAATCGGCAAGATAGGCTGGAGCTAGACTGTGTAGTATTTTATACGTAAGTAGTGAAACCTTAAAGTCACATCTTAAGTGCACAGGAAGCCAGTGCAGGTGAGCCAGTATAGGCGTAATATGATCAAACTTTCTTGTTCTTGTCAAAAGTCTAGGAGCCACATTTTGTACCAACTGTAATCTTTTAATGCTAGACATAGAGAGACCCGAAAATAATACGTTACAGTAATACGCATGAATAATGATCTCAGCGTCGCTAGTGGACAAAATGGAACTAATTTTAGCGATATTACGGAGATGAAAGAAGGCCGTTTTAATAACACTCTTAATGTGTGACTCAAACGAGAGAGTTGGTTCGGAGATAATACCCGGATTCTTTACAGAGTTGCCTTGTGTAATTGTTTGGTTGTCAAATGTTAAGGTGGTATTATTAAATACATGTCGGTGTTTAGCAGGACCGATAATCAGCATTTCCGTTTTCTTGGCGTTGAGTTGCAAAAAGTTAGCGGACATCCATTGTTTAATTTCATTAAGACACGTATCCAGCTGACTACTATCCGGCGTGTTGGTCAGCTTTAGGGGCATGTAGAGTTGGGTGTCATCAGCATTACAGTGAAAGCTAACACCGCATTTGCGTTTGATGTTATACTAAAGAGTGCAGGGCCAAGAACCGAACCCTGGGGAACTCCGCACGTTACCTTAACATAGTCCAATGTCACATTGTTATGGGAGACACACTGCATCCTGTCAGTAAGATAAGAGTTAGACCAAGACAAGGCTAAGTCTGACAGACCAATACGTGTTTTGATACACTCTAATGAAATATTGTGATCAACGGTATCGAAAGCAGCGCTAAGATCAAGAAGCAGCAACATAGATGACGCATCAGAATCCATCGTTAGCAATAGATCATTAGTCATTTTTGCGAGGGCTGTCTCCGTAGAGTGATTTGCCCTGAAACCGGATTGAAAGGTTCACAGAGATTGTTAAACACTAAGTGTTCATTTAGCTGCTGTGCAACGATTTTTTCGAGGATTTTCGAAATAAAGGGAAGGTGGGACACTGGCCGGTAGTTTACCATAAGGTCAGGATCGAGGTTAGGTCTTTTGAGCAGAGGATAAATAACCGCTTTTTTGAATGCTAGGGGAACAGTGCCAGAGGAAAGTGATACGTTTATAATATTTAGCACTGATGGACCTAATAATACAAAAAGCTCCTTAATAAGTTTCCCAGGAAGTGGGTCAAGTAAACATGTTGTTTGTTTTATCTCACTTACACGGCGTAATAATTCCTCTAATGTTATTTAATCGAAAAGAGACAGACTATTTTGGAGTGTAGTATCCGTCGTATATACAGTTGTATCTGTGTTAATATAACCCAGTTGTAGCTGCAATGCGTTGTCTTTAATCTCCTTTCTAATGAGCTAAATTTTCTTATTAAAGAAATTCATAAAGTCATCTGCCGAGTGAGTGGAGCCACTGGGAGGAGTCTCTTGTTGGGTTAGCGATGCTACTGTACTAAACAAAAATGTAGGATCGTTTGTGTTGAGGCAGATGAGATTTGAGTAATATTTAGCTTTAGCTAAGGTAAGCATGCGTTTATAAGGTATTAAACTATCACTCCATGCTTGATGGAAAACCTCAAGTTTAGTCGCGCGCCATTTGCGTTCCAGCTTTCTACATGATAATTTATGAGCTCTAGTTTCTTCTGTAAACCATGGGGTACCCCTTTTAGGGGCCCTTTTTAGCTTTAGCGGTTTTATACTATCAATGGTTTCGCGCAGGGCGTTGTCAAAGTTGTTAGTGAGGTTATCAATAGAGCCTACATAATTTGGGAATGGTGCCATTACCGAAGGCAGTAGGTCAGCAAGAGTCATCGTTGTGGCAGCATTAATGTTGCGGCTGCTATAGCAGTCATTATTACTATTTGCTTGTTGACAATGAGTCAGAACTTCAGATTTTATAAGGTAATGATGAGACATTACTTTAGTATATGGGAGTAAGGTGCACAAAGTGCAGGAAGCCATACTCACAGTATTTTCTGTCACCGAGTGAAGTTCCTGCTGTCTTCTGGGACGGCGTGGCGCAGTGGAAGAGTGGCCGTGCACAACCCGAGGGTCCCTGGTTCAATCCCCACCTAGTACTAACCTCGTCATGTCCGTTGTGTCCTGAGCAAGACACTTCAGCGCCTTGCATGGCAGCTCCCGCCATCAGTGTGTGAATGTGTGTGTGAATGGGTAAATGTGGAAGTAGTGTCAAAGCGCTTTGAGTACCTTGAAGGTAGAAAAGCGCTATACAAGTACAACCCATTTATTTATTTATTTATCATTTAAGTGGTGGTCACGATGCGTGGGTTCATTTATTATTTGCGTAAGACCACAGCTATCAATTATAGTCTGGAGCGCCACGCACTGAGGGTCCGATGGGGTATTCATATGGATATTAAAGTCCCCCATTATGATTATATTGTCGGCGTGCGTCACTAGATCAGCAACAAACTCTGAGAATTTACTGATAAATTCCGAATAGGGCCCTGGGGGGCGGTAGATAAGAGCTAGGTCGAGAGGCAGCGGTTTGACAGATCTCATAGTAAGCACCTCAAACGATTTATATTTGTTATTTAGGTTAGGGGAAAGGTTAAAGTTTTCATTGTATATTAGTGCGCCCCTCCCAACCCTTTTAAGGAGACGGGCAATATGTGCATTCGTATAGTTAGGAGGAGATGCCTCATTTAGCGCAAAAAAATCGTCTGGTTTGAGCGAGGTTTCGCTAAGACCAAAAACGTTAAGATTATTGTCTCTAATGACCTCATTAACTAATAACGTTTTGGGAGACAATGATCTTATGTTTAAAAAGCCAATATTATACTATAGGTATTGGGCTGTTTTGATGAGTTTTTGTTGAAATTATCCGAAGTAGCAATATTAATAATGTTTATTATGCGTAGTGCACTTTAAATAGTTTCTACCATATCTAGGAATTGATATGACGGGAATTTTCAGATTGTTTGCTTGGTGCTGCGATAAACTGAACGCATCATAATTTGCCACCTCAGTAGAGTGCATGTCTACCTCTGACACAGTCACAACAGAAAAAACATTATGTGAGTTGTGTATTATTCTAAGAGAATTGCTATGTGTGCAGGGATTATCTAGCCTGGCGCTGGCTAGTTCTAGCTTAATTGACTCCTCACCCGGACTAGCAGACTCTGTAACTGCCTGTGACCGGGCTTGCTCTAGTGTAGTTAGTCAAGTGTGACTCAAACAGTAGTCTATGTTCCTAGTAGGGTGGTGGCGCCTTCCTGGTTAGGGTGAAGGCCGTCTCTCATCAGCAAGCCTGGTTTGCCCCAGAAAGAGGGCCAATTATCAATAAACGTTAGTCCCTGTTGTCTACAGAAGCTAGCCAGCCACTTGTTAAGCGAGACTGATCTGCTATATCTCTCATCATTGCCTCTCACAGGCAGGGGGCCAGAGACAATTACTCGATGCCTGGAAATCTTTCTAGCGAGATCACAAGTCCTGGCTATGTTTCTCTTTGTAATCTCTGACTGTCTCATCCTTGGGATCATTGGAGCCAACGTGTACAACTATATTTGCATATCTAATGGTGCGATTAGCCTGTCCTACGTGTTTACTAGGCCTGTTGCGAGTTAGCTCCCTAAGATTAGCTTCAATGTCAGGTGCTCTGGCCCAGGGAATACACTTAATTGTGGCTGGTTTGCTAAGCTTTATGTTTCGGGTGATGGAGTCTCCTATGACTAAGGTGTGGTGCCCGGTAGACTGGGGTGTAGGACTAGCTAAAGGGCTAAATCTATTATGCATCTCAACCGGTACACCGTAGCTTATAGGTCGCTAGGACTAGTATAAACTGGGCTAGTTAGCTCGCTACAGCTAACGCTAGTAGATGTGTCCGCAACATCTAAAGTTACGTGATTACTCTGCTCTAACTGGCGGACACGGCCCTCTAGCAGAGCCAGCCTATCCATGAGTAAGGTGCACAAAGTGCAGGAAGCCATACTCACAGTATTTTCTGTCACCGAGTGAAGTTCCTGCTGTCTTCTGGGAAGTGGTGGTCACGGTGTGTGGGAGCAGATTCCTACCGACCGACACCATTTTTCTCCGCGCTAGCTTTGTTAGCTTAGCAGCTAGCTAACTGAGGGAGGGGTGGTGACACAGAAATCGGGTGATTTGCAAGTTAAATAAGACGACTAAATATGTTTGGGAAGTAGTAAAGTAAGCTGCAAAACAATTAAAAGCACACAGATAGAACGATACTTAGCTTTTTCGCAGCAGCAAACAGTCAGCGAACAGTCACTCCTGGCAAACCGGATACGGAAGTCCTACAAAAGTGCCATTTATTATACATTCAACTTATACAGCCATCATCCGTCGATTCATCCATCAATTCATCCATCCATCTATTTACCAATCAGTCATCTATCTATCCATAGAATCAACCCATCTCTCTATTCATTGGTCTATCTATCAATCATTCATCCATCTAATCGAGGATTCTGTTTTATCAATCATCTACCCAAGCATCCAAATATCCGTCTACATTTATAGTATTTATGTAATAAGTAGTTCATGTGTTAGCGTTATGTACAGTATATGTTTCAATGCTTCTAAGTTCCAGAGAACCTTGTGGAGCTCCTGAATGAGGTCATGTCCGAGTCAGACTAAATGGTGTAATCCCTCTGTTTTTTTTTAATCCATTAATTCCCTGCTGTGTTTAAACGAGCGGATGTGAGCCATGACGACGTTATCCCACATGAGAGCAAAGCATCTGGAGACTTTTCTCTTGGTCACATTGTTCCGCAAGCTCTCTTCTTGAAATGAGAAAAGGGTGTTTAACAAGTGTAGAAAGATGTGAAGCCATGTTTAATGGATTAACTTTGATGACACATAAAGTTGTATAACGTTATGCTGGAGTCATAACTGCGGTGAATGTCAGTCAACTTCCTGTCTACATTCTTCTTCTCTATTTGCTGTGTTTATCTCTTGCCAGTTGGCCTTCATTACACAACTTTGACCGAAAAAATATTTGGTGGTTTCAGAGACATGGCAAGTTGTCAAAATACAAATAATACATTGAAGTTATCACACTTTAGAGTTTCCACAAACGTTAGAAACGTTTGCAACATTTTGCAGACTGAAGCCTGGTTTATGCTTCTGCGTATTCACCCCGTCCTCCCGTTGAAAAAATATAAATATATATATATTCAGTCTAAGCCTGGGCCCCTGGAGAGGGGGTCCAGACTGAGGCCAAGGGGGGAAAAAACTCATAGATATAGCACACATAAATATGTGTGTAAGAGGAAAACATCAAAGAACACAAAGGACATTAAAAGAGCAGAGCTGATGCAACCAGCCATTTCTACACAGCCACAAAAGTAAAAAAAAACAAAAAAAACATGGACACTGTGGTGGCCTCTGCGGTGTTCCACGCCATCGTCTGCTGGGGTGAGGGGAGCATGGCCAGAAACAGGAGCAGACCCAACAAAGCAACCAAGAGAGCCGACTCCACCCTTGGCCTCCCACCAACTCTCGGCCAGTGTCCACTCCGCATGGATGAGCGAGGATGCGTCTAAGGAAACCAAGGTGTCCGATACCTGCTCATTCAGCCAAGACACTGTGAAGCTTGACCGTCCCGGCGCTCAGCGGCAGCTCCGCAGCCCTGTATCTTCATCCACATCTCCTCCAGTCTCCCCAAACGGACTCTGGTGTGGCAGAGACCCAGCAGTTGGTCTCCATGGCCAAAAGGCAGATACAGAAGTTCACAAAAAAGCACAGCAGAAGTCACGAGAGTGCCACCCCTTGTCGCACAGACCCAAAGGGTCCCGAACCAAAAGGCAAAAAAAAAGCACATGAAAACATGAGGGAAACATCAGGAAAACAAAAGGATGACACAAGAACACAGAGCTCCAGCCCACAGCAGCAACTACAGCGACGCCGTATTAGGAAAATAAATAAAATAAATAATAATAATAAATACAATTATTTAAAAGTAGCTTTAGGAAAATCATTATTTATTTTATTCATTTTATTTTATTCAATGTTCGAGCATTTGTAGGACTCCTAACGACAAAATGTCCATGATACTTTTAAAAAGTTAAAGTACCTCACTGGTGAAATTACCCTCTGCATTTGAACCATCCCCTTGTTCCACCCCCTGGGAGGTGAGGGGAGCAGTGAGCAGCAGTGGTGGCCGCACTCGAGAATCATTTTGGTGATGAACTTTTATGATTTGTGGCAATGCACCTTCAAATTGTAATAAATCTCTTTTTGAATGTAAGGAGCATTTCAAAGAGTCTTGCTTCAGAAACCTGCACCTGTATGAAAATGTGTTTTCCAATAAACTACTTTTTATGGCGAGCTTGGTGACTACTATTTATAGCAATGGAGGAGACAATGAAACGGTACGTAATAAGAGTAGGTTAGAAATGTGTGAAGGATAATATAGCAATGTTAGCTCAGTTTGTTGTGTAGCCAGCTTAGCCTTATAATGTAAGACAATTGCGTTACCGTCCTTCGGCAAAATAAATATTGATTTTCTTAAAGCTACTTTTGAATTGGATCAGTGTGTACTGTGTTTGCAAATGGACGAGTGAGTTATATAATCCGTTATTACGTTCGCAATGTTGCACATAGCGTAAGTGATAGTCTTTAGCCTTTATTGTTTACAACTCGAAGCAGTTGGAGTCTGAGTTGTTTACCTGATGTAGAATAGAAAAGCCTTGTATTTTCAATGTTCACATGTATAGGTCCAGCTGTGGAGGGGGGCGTGGTTCACGCGTTCCCTGTGAGCGGGGTGTGTGCGGGGGCCGACCAAGAAGCAGCAGACAGGTGAGTGGATGACTCAGCTGGAACGAGTTATCTAATCACCTGTTCCTTTATTAGCAGTGTCGGAGACCATGAGAGGGGGCTGAGCTGGAAAGCAAGGAAGCAAGGACACATGAGCGAGAGAGCTGAAAAGCCAGGAGAGACATTGGATGGGAGAGAGAGCTGAAAAGCCTAAATACATTGTGTGAGGAAAAATTAAGACTATTGTTAGCTGCATCTGAGAGTGTTGTGCCTTTTCTGGTGGTCCAAGAAGAACCCAACAAGGCGGACCACAGAAATGTCGACAACATCCCCGCTGGAGGCGCTGGGCCAAGTACTGGCCGAGGTGTCAACGGCAAGCCGGCAGCAGACACAGGTGCTGCAGGCACTAATGGACAGAGCAGAGGCGGCGGAAGGAATGTCCTCCATGAAACACATGGTGGAGGGGGAGGACCCCCAGACATTCCTCGATGTCTTCGAGGCCACGGCGACATCGTGCA
This sequence comes from Nerophis lumbriciformis, assembly GCF_033978685.3. Lineage (NCBI taxonomy): Eukaryota > Metazoa > Chordata > Actinopteri > Syngnathiformes > Syngnathidae > Nerophis > Nerophis lumbriciformis. The sequence goes on from NC_084585.2 coordinate 14,811,147, forward strand.
GGTGGCTGGAGGAGGAATGGGGCGCGAAGCTGCTGCCGCTCCTGGTGGGGGAGGCGCAGCGGGCGGCATTGAGTCTCCCAGCGACCGCCCGCATGCAGTATACAAACTTGCACTGCGCCATACTGGACCGGGTCGGCAGCAGCCCCGAAGACCATCGCCGGAAGTTCCAGGCCATGATGTTGGGACCAGGGGACCGGCCCTTCGTGCTGGCGTTCCAGCTACGAGACGCAGCAACCCGTTGGCTCCAGCCCGACGGGCTGGATCCAAAAATGCTGGAGACCATCGTTCTGGAGCGATTCGTGGAGGCCATCCCGGCCAGGACCTCTGCGTGGGTACGTTACCACAGCCCCCCAGACGTCAAATCTGCGGTGTAACTGGCGGAGGAACACCTGGCGGTACAGCGGGAGACAGCAACCAAGACGGCTGAGGGACCCACCCCAGCACCCCGCCGGCGAGGGAGAGCCTCTGCAGCGGTGACCACGCCAGCCTGAGCCACCCGGAGCCAGCGAACAGGTTCCCCACACGGACATAAAAAAAGAACACGCACCCCCACGCACCCAGAGACAGACGACAAGGGGGGGAACACAGGGTCATAAAATATCTCTGATTTGTGCATTCCAAGGTACTGGCGCTGCGGGGAGAGGGCTTCCCTTGCAGATGGCACCTCAAACCCCAGGGCCGGTGTGCTGGAGGTGCGGACGGCCCGGACACGTGCGCCGGGAGTGCTCCATGATGGAGGTGGGGCAGGTGATGCGGGTCGTCGGGCCTCCAGCACCCGCCCCCGATCAGGGAGAGACGTACTTTTTCCCGGTAAGGGTACAAGGGGGTACATATCGGGCGATGGTGGATTCGGGCTGCAAACAGTCCATGATCCACCAAAACCTGGTTTGGCCTGGGGCGTTGAGGCAGGCGACACGGGTGAAAATTAGGTGTATTCATGGGGATGTGCACGAGTACCCTATGGTGCCAGTGGAAATTGTATATAAGGAACAAAAGCATAAGGTTAAGGTTGCCGTAAGCGCGCAACTTACGCTCCCCGTAATTCTAGGGACGAATTGGCCGGGATTTAACCATTTGGTGACACAATGTGTGGGGGTGCGTTCACGGACAGTCGGCGAGGGGAGTATCTGCGCGGTTCTCAGCGGCGACGCGGCTTCATCCGGTACTGCCGAGCGGGAACCTACTGAGGACTTTCCCCTCGAGCAGTCCCGTGATGAAACCTTGCGCGAGGCCTGAGACCAGGTGGATTATATTGACGGTCAGCTGGTGCGCCCGGGGAAAGCGCGGGTATTCCCCCCATTTTTCAATTATTCGGGATAGATTATATAGAGTGGGCCGTGACACTCAAACCGGGGAGGAACACACCCAGTTGTTGGTGCCAAAACGCCGCCGGGAAAAGGTTTTCCAGGCGGCGCATTTTAATCCCATGTCTGGCCACTTAGGGTATGATAAGACACTTAATCGGGTGATGGTCCGATTCTATTGGTCAGGCCTCCGGGAAGACGTGCGCCGTTGGTGCACTGCCTGCCCAGACTGCCAGCTGGTGAACCCAGCGGCCACCCCAAAGGCGCCCTTGCGCCCATTACCGCTCATGGAGGTCCCGTTCGAGAGAATTGGGATAGACCTCATCGGACCATTTCACCCGAGCACACGGGAATACCGCTTTGTGTTAGTCCTGGTGGATTACGCAATGCGTTATCCCGAAGCAGTACCCTTGCGCTCCATCTCTGCCAAGAGTGTTGCGCAAGCGCTGTTTCAGGTCATCTCCCGGGTTGGAATCACGAAAGAGATTCTGACTGACCAAGGCACGTCCTTTATGTCGCGCACGATAAAGGAACTCTACGGGTTACTGGGAATTAAAGCGATCCGCACCAGCGTATACCATCCGCAAACGGATAGGCTGGTGGAGAGATTAAATAAAACGCTGAAAACCATGATCCGTAAGTTTATGCACGAGGACAAACAGAATTGGTATAAATGGTTGGACCCCCTAATGTTTGCGATGCGGGAGGTACCCCAGGCCTCCCTTGGTTTTGCACCTTTTGAGTTATTGTACGGGCGGAGGCCTCGCAGAGTGCTGGACATCATTAAAGAAAGCTGGGAGGAGGGTCCAAGCTCCAGCAAAAATGAAATTCAGTACGTCATGGACATGCGAGCAAAACTCCACAAGGTGGGGCACTTGTCACGTGAGAATTTGCTCCGTGCCCAAGAGCGTGAGCGGCGCACGTATAACAGGGGGACCCAACTACGCAAATTCACACCGGGAGAAACAGTACTTGTATTGCTTCCAACCTCAAACTCCAAATTATTTGCAAAGTGGCAGGGACCCTTTGAGGTCGCACGGCAAGTGGGTGATGTCGATTATGAGGTTCGGCGCTCGGACCGACGCGGAGACACTCAGATCTACCATCTGAACCTGCTGAAGGCATGGAAAGAGGTTGAGCCTGTTTCCATGGTGACAGTAGTGGGGGAGGAGGAGGAGTTGGGGCCGGAGGTCCCGCGCTCTGGCCCGGCCCCTCGGCTGTCCTGTGACGACCAGCTCACGTTAGCGCAGAAGGCAGATTTGGCTGAGTTACAGCAGCGCTTCTCTGATGTGTTCTCCTCGCGGCCCGGTCGCACGGATCTCATCCGACATCATATTGAGATTAGCCCGGGGGTTACGGTGCGGTCTCGGCCATATCGGCTTCCCGAACACAAGCGCAAAGTAATTCGGGAGGAATTAAAAACCATGCTTGAGTTGGGGGTGATAGAAGAATCCCACAGCCCGTGGTGCAGTCCCATTGTTCTGGTTGGGAAGAAGGATGGGACTGTGCGGTTCTGTGTGGATTACCGCAGGGTGAATGAACAATCACGGTTTGACGCGTACCCAATGCCTCGGGTCGACAAGCTCCTGGATCGGCTAGGCACTGTTCAATTTTTCACGACACTGGATTTGACCAAGGGCTACTGGCAGATTCCCTTGTCACCAGAGTCCCGAGAAAAAACGGCCTTTTGCACTCCGGACGGTTTGTACCAATTTGTGACACTTCCGTTTGGCTTGTTCGGTGCGCCCGCCACGTTCCAGCGTCTCATGGACCGAGTGCTGCGCCCCCACGCTGCATACGCGGCTGCCTCCCTGGATGACGTCATCATCCAGAGTAGCAGCTGGGAACAACACATGCGGCGGGTGGGGGCGGTGCTCGAGTCCCTGAGGCGGGCGGGGCTCACCGCCAACCCGGCGAAGTGCGCGGTTGGCCGGAGGGAGGTACAGTATCTGGGGTACCACTTGGGAGGGGGACAGGTGCGGCCGCAGGTAGACAAAACAGCGGCAATCGCGGCCTGTCCATCCCCCAAGACAAAAAAAGAGGTGAGGTAGTTTTTGGGACTTGCGGGCTATTACCGGCGGTTCATTCCCCGGTTCGCGGACTTGACCGGCCCACTGACTGACCTCACCAGAAAGGGTGCTCCAGAACTGGTCCAGTGGACGGAGCAGTGCCAGCGGGGGTTTGAGAAGGTAAAAACAGCACTCTGTGAGAAGCCGGTGCTGCACATGCCTAATTTTGACATCCCTTTCTGTCTGCAGGCGGACGCTTCGGGCCGGGGACTGGGGGCGGTGCTGTCTCAGCGGGTGGGGGACGTCGACTGCCACGTGCTGTACATCAGCCGGAAACTCTCGGACCGGGAGGCAAGGTACAGCACGTTGGAGAGGGAGTGCCTTGCCATCCGGTGGGCGGTTGGGGCCCTCCGCTACTACCTGTTGGGGCATGCCTTCAGTCTCTGCTCAGACCACAAACCGCTCCAGTGGCTCCACCGCATGAAGGACGCCAACGCATGGATCACCCGGTGGTATCTGGCATTACAGCCCTACAACTTCCGGGTGGTCCACAGGCCGGGCGCGCAGATGGCCGTGGCCGATTTCCTCTCTCGGCCCGCTATAGGGGGTGGGGGGAGTGGGCGCGGCCGGACGGCTGCCCGGCCTGAATCTGGCGGTGGAGGCATGTGGAGATGGGCGTGGTTCACGCGTTCCCTGCGGGCGAGGTGTGTGCGGGGGTGGCCATGAAGCAGCAGACAGGTGAGTGGATGACTCAGCTGGAACGAGTTATCTAATCAGCAGCGTCGGAGACCATGAGAGGGGGCTGAGCTGGAAAGCAAGGAAGCAAGGACACATGAGCGAGAGAGCTGAAAAGCCAGGAGAAACATTGGATGGGAGAGAGAGCTGAAAAGCCTAAAGACATTGTGTGAGGAAAAATTAAAACTATTGTAAGCTGCATCTGAGAGTGTTGTGCCTTTTCTGGTGGTCCAAGAAGAACCCGAGCCAGAGACATCTTCACACCAGCATATAGCGTTAGAAAGTTACAGATTGTGTAGAAGTTTAACCTTAGTCAGTGTATAGTTCCAGACCTGTACTGTAGGCGGGCTTCGTTCCTTACTTTTGTCCACCCACATTGTCTCCTGATCTTGCTATATCATCTGAGATGTTGTGTTGTAATGAAAGTCACTCAACACAGTTGGCTTGTGGCGGTCACTGATGTCCATAGCGCACAATAAAAGCAAGAAAGCTAAAATAACTACAAAACATTTCAGCCGGTCGGAGGCAAATGCTTACTGAGCATGAAAGTGGCATGGTTAGGAGAGGTGCATTCTCATCTAACAACTCTGCCTCTCAAAACAAACCATTTTAAAAGGGAGAAAACAACTGCCTTGAAAATAGGTATGTAAATCAAAATCTATGCAATTTTTTTTAATCAAAGAACCATTATTACATCTTATGTATACCACAAGGAATTGGTTCACGATTCTGCAAGACAAGGTTAGAATTTTTTGGAGGTGCACATCAATCTATGTAGGAGGGTGCGAGCATGTATAGAGTGATCATCAACATGACACAGACGCATACATCTTGGTTGTGTTTCAATATGCTTACTCTGTATCTAACAATTTCATAACACGGTTGATCAATCAATCAGTCAAAGTTTATTTATGTAGCCCTTAATCAAAGGTGCTTCGAAGGGCTGCACAAACCACAATGACATAACTGGTCTGGCTCTGAACCCACATCAGGGTAAGGAAAAACATAAAATCCAAAATGGGAAAACACAGAAACCTTGGGCAGGAGCCGCAGATGTGGGGACGCCTTCCTGGGTGACCACCTGCAATGGATGCCAAATGGGTACAGTAATTGTAAATTATTCATGATAATGTGAAAGTCCAGTCCTTTGGAGGCAAGCACTATGATCACAGTTATCACATTGTTAGACTCTACCTGCATTCTTTTGTTGAACAGTCAGAGGCCAAATCTTCTTGAAAATTTCCCAAGTAGTTATTAAAACAGGTCACAGGTAAAAATGATAGCGTTGGCCTCACTTCTGTCAATTGCGTAGGGAAATGTTGGTGTCTCTGCAAACAAGTCAATGCAAAAAAATGTGTCTCCATCAATAATACTTCAATCTTCTTATGCTCAAAGAGCAAATAAATCCACTGGGTTAGAGAGTCCACAAAGTTGGGGGCGAGTCCAAGTAAAAGGACAGTTCATGAAGATGTAGGTTAGTCCAAGAATTCCGAGAGTTTCAGTGGTTCCATTGTTTGATGAGAGGAATTTGTGTCAAAAGAATGTGTAACTAATTAAAATTATAGCATGTGTAGCTAACTAACATTTTTAAATAATAATATCTGAGGCTAGCTCCCCCTTTCTAAGAACTTGACATTTGTACCAATGGAAGGGAACTTGACATTGGGGTTATACAGAGTCATCATTTTTAATGTTACAAGAGTGATTAAAAATAGCCAAAACACACATCGATGTGTCCAAAAAAAAAAGACAGTGTCTTCAAAACATGAGACAGAATTTTCAGCAAGCCTGAATGACAAATAGTGAGTGTAAGTGAAGTAAGTGAACCCAAGTGTACTGTATATTTGCTATATTTTATATCAGTGTTATCACGATATTGTTGAATTTGCTGAAAAAGTACTGACACACACACTCAAATCTTTTTACCAAGTTCTATCCATCCATCCATCCATTTACTATCGCTTGTCCCTTTTGGGGTCACGGGGGTGCTGGAGCCTCTCTCAGCTGCATTCGGGCGGAAGGCGGCGTACACCCTGGACAAGTCGCCACCTCATCGCAGGGCCAACACAGATAGACAGACAACATTCACACTCACATTAACACACTAGGGCCAATTTAGTGGCAGAAGAAACATTAAACTTTGGTTTGGTATCTTAAAGGGGTCATATTATGATTTTTTTCTACATTTAAAACACTTCCCAGTGGTCTAAATGACATGTAATGGAGGTGCATTGGCCAAAATCATGCGCATATAGAGTTTTACAGACCATCTCCAAGCATACTTGCCAACCCTCCCGATTTCTCCGGGAGACTCCCGAATTTCAGTGTCCCTACCGAAAATATCCCGGGGCGACCATTCTCCAGAATTTCTCCCGGACAACAATATTGAGGGCGTGCCGTGATGGCACTGCCTTTAGCGTCCTCTACAACCTGTCGACGTGTCCGCTTTTTCACCAAACGTGCCGGCCCAGTCACATGTTGTTTGCGGCATCTGCATACACACGAAAATGACTGCAAGACATGTTTGATCAACAGCCATACAGGTCACACTGAGGGTGGCCGCATAAACAACTTTAACACTGTTACAAATATGCGCCACACTGTGAACCCACACAAAACAAGAATGACAAACACATTTCCGGAGAAGATCCGCACCGTAACACAACATAAACACAACAGAACAAATACCCAGAATCCCTTGCATCCCTAACTCTTCCGGGCTACAATATACACCCCCGCTACCACCAAACCCCGGCCCCCCCAACCACGCCCCCCAACCCCGCCCACCTCAACCCCCCCACCGCCCCCCCCAATCTCCCGAGTTCGAAAGTCTCAAGGTTGGCAAGTATGTCTTCAAGCTGCTTTCTGACCGTCTCTTCAGGATGCGCCATTTTGTGGGTGGTCCTATTTACGTGCTTCCACTTTGACAACGTCTCCACCCCATCAGCCATGTTTTTAGTTTTTAGCGCTTTCCATATAGAGTCTATAAAAATTATGCACAATACTTAATAATAATAATTAGAACAATACGCTACTTTCAATTAGAATGGGTAACAGTGAGAATAAGAGATGTAACGGTATTACAATCATATTAAGGCCACGGTACAATCCATTGATCCATTTTCTACCGCTTGTCCCGTTCGGGGTTGCTGGAGCCTATCTCAGCTGCATTCAGGCGCAAGGCGGGGTACACCCTGGACAAGTCGCCACCTCATCGCAGGGCCAACACAGATAGACAGACAACATTCACACTCACATTCACACACTGGGGCCAATTTAGTGTTGCCAATCAACCTATCCCCAGGTGCATGTCTTTGGAGGTGGGAGGAAGCCGGAGTACCCGGAGGGAACCCACGCAGTCACCGGGAGAACATGCAAACTCCACACAGAAAGATCCCGAGCGCAGGATCGAACCCAGGACCTTCGTATTGTGAGGCAGACGCACTAACCCTTCCACTGTGCTGCCCCCACTGTACAATATTATTGTTAAATATGTCCCAAAAAAATAAGATTTGAAAATAGAAAGAATACAGAATAAACACATTTTCTATAATTGAACACAGGTATAATGTCAAATGTTCCAATCATATTTATTACTACAAACATGTATTTTGAAATGCAAATAAATGTGCTGGAACATCCACTGTTTCAAGCAAATATTAAAAACAAACTACAGTTGAGTGTCTTTCAAGTGACAATGTAAACATTCAGTGTAAAACAATAATGTTCACTTTGGGGTCTTTCAACTATTGCTTTCTCAGAAGCAGTGTCCTCTAGAGTGGACATGTTTATATCCATCCATCCATTTTCTACTGCTTATTCCCTTTGGGGTCGCGGGGGGCGCTGGAGCTTATCTCAGCTACAATCGGGCAGAAAGCGGGGTACACCCTGGACAAGTCGCCACCTGATCGCAGGGCCAACACAGATAGACATCAGTTTGGAAAATGCTGTTTCTCAAAAAAGTTGACTAACAATATACCGTATTTTTCGGACTGTAGGGCCTTTCATTTTCTCAAAAATCGACAGTGCGCCTTATAACCCGGTGCGCCTAATGTACGGAATAATTCTGGTTGTGCTTACCGACCTCGAGGTAATTGTATTTGGTACATGGTGTACTGATAAGTGTGACCAGTAGATGGTAGTCACACATAAGAGATACGTGTAGACTGCAATATGACGTCAGTAAACAACACCAAAACGTTAAATGTCCCATTGAAAATAAAGAACATCACACACGGCACTCAAAAATCTGTCAAAATGCTTTAGTATGACTTTGAAGCCACACCGCTTGATGGATTGTCAGCCCATTACGGCTACCGTAGTCAGAGATACAAGTATTACTATGGTGTGTGTATAAGGACCGCAAAATGTCACCCATTAGCAGACATATTATATGGCGTTGTTTCACAATATTATGCAAAATCAACTTTTCTCACCTTCTGGTACGTGCTGATGTGTATTTGAGATCTGCATAAGTCCTGAAAATTTGCGCCACTGCATTCCGTGATAGTGCCGTAGTCGATAAGCTTCTTCTTGTTCTTCTTGTTATGGGGCATTTATCCTCCGCTGTTGCCATTTCCAATATAAAGTAGTGGAAAGTTCTAACTTATATCTTGCTATGGAAGCTTTAAAAACTATCAGTGTAGTGAGTTTACATTATTCACCCACGGAACTTTAGTTATAAGAGAGTTCCGGTTAAACTGTTTTTCGCGGGACACATTTCCGGCATTGTTATTGCACTAGTGAGCCACAGATGAGGAGATGCTGCTCCGTTGTTGATTTAAGTAAAGTCAACAACAGTTTGAAAACTGTTAGTTCCAGCTTTTGACACTTCTTCCACTCCCATCCTTGCACGCCACACCGCTACAATGGATGGATGGATTGTACCGTGGCCTTAATACAATTTTAATACCATTACATCCCTTATTCTCACGGTTACCCGTTGTAATTGAAAGTAGCGTATTGTTCTAATTTATAGACTCCATATGGAAAGCGCTAAAAACTAAAAACATGGCTGACGGAGTGGAGACACTGTCAAAGTGGAGGCACATAAATAGGACCGCCCACAAAACGGCGCATCCAGAAGCGAGTGTCAGAAAGTGGCTTGAAGATGATCTGTAAAACATAATCTATGCAACATTTTGACCAAAGAACCACCATTACATGTTATGTAGACCTCAAGGAAGTGTTTTACATTTAGAAAAAAATCATAATATGACCTTTTTAATGCGCCCTATAATCCGGTGCACCTTTTGTATGAAAAAAGACCTGAATAGACTCGCTCAGCAGCAGTGCGCTTTATAATCCGGTGCACCCTATAGTCCAGAAAGTATGGTAACTTTTAATAATGTAAATAACTCACAAACAGATGTTTGGATTTGCTGGCTTCCAATATGTTTTCTGGTTGACAGTTTAAGAGTGGGTGACTTGTCCAAGGTGTACACTGCCTTCCGCCCGAGTGCAGCTGGATATGGCTACATCAAAAATGACGAGCGTTGAAAAATTGACTGATTACGATTGAGTATTGATTGAGTATTCATCAAGTAGTTTTTCAGAAGACTCCTATTTCCCGCGGGGTACATTTTTTTGGGGGTGATTTCCGTTATTGCAGTGCGACGTGACAGGCTGGATCAGGCTTGAGACAAAAGTGATTTGCCATGCAGAACGCAGATTTTCTTATCTCTGACAAAGAGGTTATGCTTTCGCCAGGGTTTGTTTGTGTACTACAAACACTTTACTTCCTGCTTGTGGCGTTCCACGGCCCCACCTTGTCGACCCCGTGATGCGCAGAGGATTCTGGGAGATTTAGTTTATTTTCAGACCTTGCCAACGCTAAAGCGCCAGTAAAAAAAACGCACACAAAGTTTTTGTTTGATACCGTCACGTGTCATTGCATTATTGTGAAGACTTTGAAACCGAATACTGCGGTATCTACGATACTGTTACACACCTAGCGAGAATCCATGTGCATGTGTGAGCCAGTCTACCCCACAACAAAAGGATAGAGAAAAATAATGTACCTATTGACTAAAATGGTGGATGAATGGAGGTCTTCGGGTAACACTTAACTGTATATCAAGATATCCGTTGGCATCACCAAAAGGGGAAAACGTCACAAATGGGGCAGATTCCAAACCTCTTGTTTATAGGTTTTATTTTTTATTTAGCCTTTATTTAACCAGGTAAAAATCCCATTGAGATCAAAGATCTCTTTTCCAAGGGAGACCTGGCCAAGAGGGCAGCAGCAAGGTTACATTAAAAAACAGTAAACAACACATAAAACATCACATTTACAACATTAAAACTTGCTCACATGACACATGTGCATACAGACAAGGTAGACTGCAATCCTTTCACAGTAGCTTTAAACTCATTCAATGTAACAAGGGTTTGAAGTTTAATATTTGATTGTAGGTTATTCCAAGCCTTCGGTGCTGAAAACCTAAATGCTTTCTTGCCCAGTTCAGTTCTTACTTTGAGGACGACTGTTGTGTTCACTACTGCATTGAGTTAACCATATAGTTAGTTCAGTTACATTGTACAGCCTCTAGATGGCGTAGTGAGTCAGACGGAGGAGGTGCGGTGAGGTGAGGAGAGAAGAAGAATGTAATGTAGGTAAATACAGGTACGTGAATAAAGATGCTGACTGGAAAGTAACGCGTTCGTGTTGGTTACTACTACACACCCAACATAACAAGTGGCGACGAGGATAAAGAAATAAAAGAATGGCTTTACTCGGTTTACAACCGCCCTCTGCGTTCCTGGAGTGCCCGGGACAGCCGAAGATTACGTTCGAGGATTGGAGGAAGCTATTCGACAACTTCTTGCTAGCAATCGGAGGTCAAGAATTTTCCGCGGAGAGGAAAAGAGCCCTGCTGATTCACTGTCTGGGAACAGAAGGACAAAGGTTGTACAATACCCTGCCGCTTACTGAGGATACCTACAATGGTAGTTTACTGGCTTTGCAAACATTCTTCACCCCGAAAGTCAACGTGGTCGCCGAGAGGTACCGTTTTCGGCAGCGCGCTAAAGCTATGGGTGAGTCAACGGATCACTATGTGGCAGCGCTGCGTGAGCTAGTGAAAACGTGCAATTTCAGTGCAATGGAAAATGAAATGATACGTGATCAGATAGTGGAGAAAACGTGTGTGCCTCGTATACGTGAAAGACTGTTGTTAGAACCCGAGCTAACTCTTGACAAGGCACTTACACTAGCCAGACGAATTGAAATTGCCGTTGCTGATGCAAAAACATTCACTGACAGTGGAACGAAGCTAGTCTCTGCAGTCTACAGACAGGGAAACAAGAAGGCAGGACACCCCAAAGACAAGTATAAGCACAAAGGGGGAAAACGGAATGACGCCATTCAACAATGTTACGGATGTGGCTCTGCTGATCACCTTGCTAACGACCAGTCATGCCCAGCTAAAGAAGTTAAATGCAAAACATGTGGGAAGATAGGCCACTATTCCAGAGTGTGCAAATCATCTGCTAAATCAGTCAATGAAGTGAGTTTGCCTGAAGTGACTGTCCTCAATGTTGGCAAGAAGACTGATATACAAGGAAAACTAATTGGAACTTTCACTCTGGGTACATCACCTACAAGTACACATACAAGTGACATGTTAGTTGACACAGGATCTGCTGTTTCAATACTACCCGAAAAACTGTACAGAGAAAACTTCAGCACAAGTAAACTTAGCCCACCTACAGTAAAACTGTTGACATACTCAAGACAGAACCTAAAAGTTTTGGACGTCTTAAAGCGACAGTAACATACCAACAGAGAACTGCAACTTGATTTTTCAACATTGTAAAGTCCGGTACACCCCTCATTGGGCTAGATCTATGTGAAGACCTCAACATAGAGATTAAAGGAGGAAAGTTGGTGGAACCAACGGTGGATTGTGCCATGCTTTCACAGTTACCTAAACTCCCTGAAACTACAACCACGTTGGACATTGGACATGCTAAAGGTTTTGTACATAAGGTGCAGATACGCACAGATGTTAAACCAGTGCAACAAAAACTCAGACGCCTGCCGCTTTCAGTACGTGATACCGTCACGGCAGAGCTGAATGAACTGGAAAAGCAGGGAATCATAGAGGGAGTTGATTCATCCAAATGGGTTTCCCCTATTGTAGTCACTCGGAGGAAGAACGGGAAAATCCGCATGTGTGTGGATATGAGGGAACCTAACAAGGCAGTGGTCCCTGACAGCCATCCATTACCACTGATCGAGGACGTACTTGCTGAGCTGCGCGGGTCAAAGATGTACTCCACCTTGGATCTGAAAAGCGCATACCATCAACTGGAACTGCACGAGGAGAGCAGAAATCTTACTGCTTTCATTACACACGAAGGATTGTACAGATACCGCAGAGTTCCTTATGGACTAAGTTCAGCTCCTGCAGCATTCCAGAAAATGATGACAAAAATACTCAGTGGATTAAAGGGGGTTAAGTGTTACCTAGATGATGTCATAATATATGGGCCCTCACAGGAAGAACATGACGCTAACCTGAAAGCTGTAATGAACCGTATTCAGGAAGCGGGTCTGCAGCTCAACAAGGAAAAATGCCTCTTCAGTCAGACTACACTGACATTCCTGGGCCACAGACTCTCACCTGAAGGCTTACAGCCAAGCGATGGCCATGTAACTGCAATCCTGAATGCGCCTGCTCCTACTGATGCAGCTACCCTGCGCTCATTCCTGAGTTTAAGTGCATGGTATAGCAAATTTATACCTAACTACGCCAGCCTGGTAGAGCCAATGAGAGCTCTGTTGCGGAAGAATACAATTTTCAAGTGGAATGATGCAGCACAAAAGAGCTTTGATCAAGTCAAACACATGGTTGTCAACAGCCCAGCACTGACACTGTTTGACCCAAACAAACCAACAGTGGTCTCAACTGACGCTTCTGATTATGGACTTGGAGCTGTTTTGACCAGTGTTGGGACTAACGCGTTACAAAGTAACGCGTTACTGTAACGCCGTTAGTTTCGGCGGTAACTAGTAATCTAACGCGTTATTTTTTATTTTCAGTAACTCAGTTACCGTTACTACATGATGCGTTACTGCGTTATTTTACGTTACTTTTTATGTAGTATAAAGTGTGTTTTATCGGAGCGCTGCTCTGTCATCGTTCTGATTCTTCTTGTGTCAAGCCGGAGAAGAGAGAGAGACATGCGCTCTGTGTGGGTGTGTGTGCGTGTGAGTGTGGAGAGGGGTGGGGGGCGTGTCTGATCATGGCAGAGCCAGAAGTCGAGTTTGCTAACATGGAGATATTTTCACTACTTTTCTTTTGTCGAGCACAAAGAAAAGAACATTTTATTTAAATGTAAATTGTGCTTTGGATCAAAGATCCCATCTACTGCCCAAAACAGCAATTCAAATCTGCTGAAACAAGCTACATAAGCAACATGCTTCGACGAAGCTAGTAAAGAGAGACAGAGATTCTGATGCCACTTCACCTCCACCACTTAAGGATTAACTCTGCCTCTTCTCATCATTCACCGCTGAAGGTACACACACTCTGTCAATCAATGTTCCCTCTAATTGTTCATGTGTGTGAGCAAACGCAAAAAGTCCCTGAGCATTGAGTGGAGCCCATGTGAGCAACTTTAGACGTGCACACTGTGGCTACACCAGCAGCACACCTGTCCCAAACCTGACTAAATAACAAGTTCAATCTCCATCCATCCATCCATTTTCTACCGCTTGTCCCTTTCGGGGTCGCTGGAGCCTATCTCAGCTGCATTCGGGCGGAAGGCAGGGTACACATTCGGGCGGAAGGCAGGGTACACCCTGGACAAGTCCCCACCTCATCACAGGGCCAACACAGATAGACAGACAACATTCTCTTATTATTATAATCAAATAACAGCAGTCATTTCCATTTCTAATATAAGTGTTTAGGCCCACTTACAATGACAATAACAACAAATATTGTTTTTCATGAACTGTGTACTTGTATTGTTTGTCTGGGTGGAGGTCCTGCTTTGGAAATAATTGGTACCCCTTTCAGACATTGCATTTAGTTCCCATTAAAACATTCACATGTTGCACAATGAGATGTAAGCAGGGGATCATGTGTACATTCCTGCAACTTCCTGTTTGTAAAAATTTTTTTTTTATTAGTATTTATTTAATATACTAACAGCATTTAATGATTAATATTTATAAATTAAGATTCCTAATAAATGACACTAGAATAAGCACACATTTGATTGGTAAATCATAGTGTAACGACCTGGAATTACACTTTATGTGTGGTGTTGGAGTTGTCCGACTTTTTGTGTGGCTGTAAACGCATCACTGGCTCAGTGCCATATGTGCAAGTGTTGGCGCACGTGAGAAAGAGCGAGCGGCAGCTGTTGATAAAACAAAGTTACTTTTGGTCTGGTTTGTACTGCAGAAAATGACCACTTTTGCTAGATATCATTTTTTTTACTAATGTTTTGGTGATGTGTTTATGGCCGACAATAAAGAGTTTTGCTCAGTAAAGTGATGGATGGAATTCATGTCCTCAAAGCGTCTCGACAGACGTTACAATATTTGAACAATGATGACGAAAACGGTTTTCTCTGTCGTGTCCGTGTCGTGTCGAAAATTGTTATGCGCTTATTTTTTTATTTGATTTTGTGCGTGGCATAGATTTGCCGTGCGCAGAGGACGCTTGAGCAGTGCACAATTGCACAGGCGCGCTCCTGAGAGGGAACGTTGCTGTCAATTCTCTTATATACTCTTTCATTCTAGACTTCTAGAGTGTTTGATTATCACATCACTCTAAATGTATGGACTATAAAGTTCACAAACATAAAGAGGGATCCTAGTGGGCCAGGCCAATTTTTCCTTATCTCTAAACTAAAACTGGTGAAATGTGGAGAGTCTTCAGGGCTTCAGATATGATTTTGTATCAGAATTACTTGAGGAAGAAAATGCCTGGTTAGGCTTTGTGTATGTAGTGTGTGCCTTTCTTGGTTTACATCTATACTGTTATTATGCTGTTTGTTACGTATGTACGTTATGTTGCAGCTATTTAAAATAGTTTTGTCAATTTGTTCTGGCCAGAAACAAATTGGTCTTTGTAACATATATTTGTCTTTGTGTGTTGTATGTAGACCACATTGCTTAGCAGAGTTCAGTGATGCAAATGCATGTCAAGTTGATCAACAGATTGTATTATTCTCCAGTGCAATAACAGTACTGAAATGAAGGCTAAAAGGGCATTAATGGGAGGTTTAAAAAAAAAAAAAAAGACAAAAAGAAGTAACTAAATAGTTACTTTTCACAGTAACGCATTACTTTTTGGTGTAAGTAACTGAGTTAGTAACTGAGTTACTTTTGAAATGAAGTAACTAGTAACTGTAACTAGTTACTGCTTTTCAGTAACTAACCCAACACTGGTTTTGACACAGGTGAATGAGGCAGGAGAGGAAGACACAATCGCTTTCGCCTCCCGCAGTTTATCAGATGCTGAAAGAAAGTACTCTATAGTTGAAAAAGAGGCTCTCACATGCGTTTGGGCTGCTGAAAAGTGGCGTGTGTGGCTCTGGGGAAGGAAGTTCCTGTTACGCACTGACCATCAAGCTCTAACTACACTCCTGACTACCAAGGGAAATAATCGAGCTGGACTTCGGGTTGCCCGGTGGTCTGCTCGCTTAATGGAGTTTGACTATGAGGTCCAGTACAGAGCTGGAACACTGAACAGCGTCGCCGACTGCTTATCCAGACTACTACTTCCTGCGACAAACAAGGATTATACTGAGACCGTGGAGTCAGTCGCAACAATACTGGACGACATTCAAGCAGTCACTCAAGCGGACTTCAAAGCGGAGAGTAACTTGTGCCCTGTGCTGACCAAACTTCGCGCACAGCTACAAAAGCCTTGGCCAAGACAAAAAAAAGTGCTTGACCATGACCTACAGCCATACTACTTGATACGTGACGAACTGGCAATTTTGGATGACTGCGTGGTCAGAGGCACTCACCGTCCCGTGGTTCCAGGGTCACTACAGAAAAGGCTCATAGATATTGCACATGAGACTCATCAGGGCATTGTCAGAACAAAACAACGCATCAGAGAACTATACTGGTGGCCTAAAATGGACGCACAAGTTGAATCACTCATCAAAGACTGTACTACATGCAGACAAAATGACAAGTCAGTTACTACCTACAATGCCCCACTCCAACCTGTGCCTTTGCCTGATGCCGCATGGAAAAAAGTGTCAATTGACATCGTTGGTCCTTTTGAATCTGCACCAAGAGACTGCAGATATGCTGTAACGCTTGTGGACTACTTCAGTAAATGGCCGGAAGTAGCTTTTGTGGCACAGATTGATACTGCAACAATCATCCAGTTCCTCATAGCAACCTTTTCACGGGAAGGTAATCCAAAAGAGTTAGTGAGTGACAATGGTACTCAGTTCACATCAGCTGAATTCAAAAATTTCCTAAAACAAAGAGGAATTGTGCACCTGAAATCATCTCTATATTATCCCCGTGCAAATGGAGAAGTTGAGAGGTTCAACCGAGTGCTCAAAGACTGCCTGCAGACTGCTTCTATACAAGGGACACCCTGGAAGCCATTCACAAGGTCCTTTCTTATGGACTACAGAGCTACTCCACACTCAACCACTGGGGTGAGCCCCTCACAGCTGCTTCATGGAAGACAAATGAGAACAAAACTCCAAATCATGGATGTGACTCCTGTCCACGTAAATAAGAATGTGGTGCGTGAACGAGTTAAAAAGATACAGGAATACGCAAAACAGTACACAGACAGGAAGAGGAGTGCAAAGAAGACATCCTTCAACCCTGGTGATCAGGTCAGGATTCGGAAGCCATGGAAGGTAAAGAAAGGAGAACAAAAGTTCACAAAGCCAAGAACTGTGGTGCGGAAGAAAGGCCCATACACCTACCTGTTGGATGATGGTAGAGTTTGGAATACATCACACCTTTCTGTACTACCACAAGTGATCACTATGGACAATGACACTGTACAGACCGAACCTAAACAAGAGACAAATGTGAACAGTAGACCTGAGAGGTGTAGGCAACCGCCTAACTGGACTAAGGACTATGTCATGTACTAAAGAAGTTGCATAAACATGCATGTTGCTGGTTGTTAAAGAAAATAAATAATGCATGCATGAAAAATGTTTAGTATGCAAATTTACATACGGTTAAATGCTGCTGTAATGGTTGATTGGTTGTCATTTTATTACTTCCAAAATAGTATAGGCATGGTGTTACTTGAATCCAATTTCAAAAGCAATTGTAAGTTTTGTTATGAAGGAATTCACTTTTATTGAAAGGGGGAGATGTTGTGTTCACTACTGCATTGAGTTAACCATATAGTTAGTTCAGTTACATTGTACAGCCTCTAGATGGCGTAGTGAGTCAGACGGAGGAGGTGCGGTGAGGTGAGGAGAGAAGAAGAATGTAATGTAGGTAAATACAGGTACGTGAATAAAGATGCTGACTGGAAAGTAACGCGTTCGTGTTGGTTACTACTACACACCCAACATAACAACGACAAATTGCAGAACATTCATTGAACGAAGATTGTGACTTCCTTGTTTCTTTGTTAAAAGACAAGACAGATAAGATGGAGTGATACCCAGAATGGTTTTGTAGATGAAAACATACCAATGATTGAGGCGTCGAGCACATAAAAATGGGTAGGTACTATAAAGGAAGGCCAGACTGTTTTATACATTTCTCTTCCATGCTTCCATGGATTATTTAGAATTTTCGAGAATTTTGCAGCTGCCAAAAACACAAAGAGGTACCAAATTCAGGAAGTGTTGGTGTCAAACCCCAAGATGAAGAGATGGCAGGCTTGATGCAGGAAAACATGATTTTAATGTTAAAAATGCAGGGAAAACATGAACCAGGAGACAGGATACAGGATACCAGGAAAGCAGAGAACAGGCAACAGGATTCAGGACTCAGGACTCAGGATTCAGGACTCAGGACTCAGGACTCAGGACTCAGGACTCAGGATTCAGGGAAAACTGGGGACAGCAAACAGTTTACAGCATACAATCCTCCAGCACTGACTGGAGGGCGAGGCAGGTATAAATAGTAGCCTGATTGTCAATTGCCACCAGGTGTGCCAGGCTGCCAATCCGGGACAGGTGAAGGAAACGAGCGCTCAGGAAGACGTGCAGGAACTGGAACCAAAATAAGTGCTGACAGGAAATAAAACACAAACACAGAGGAAAAAACCAAAACATAACCAAACTGTCAGTGACAAGCCTGACAACCAATAGGTAAACACAGTTGTTTTTTCATAATAGGTCTCCTTTAAGAGACATTGTTGTTATTTGAGTGTTTACATATGTTTACCTTCTTCCGTCTTAATTCACAGAAGATTTTGTGTGTCGTGTATTCACGTTAGCTCAATAGCGATTAACAGACTTGTGTGCTTCTCTGTGGATGGCGTGGCTCGGTTGGTAGAGCGGCCGTGCCAGCAACTTGAGGGGTTCTAGGTTAGATTTCTGCTTCCGACATCCTAGTCACTGCCATTGTGTCCTTGGGCAAGACACTCTACTCACCAAGCTCCCTGTGCCACCCACACTGGTTTAAATGTAACTTAAAGATGTAGATAATGGGTTTCACAATGTAAAGTGCTTTGAGTCTTTAGAGAAAAGCGCAATATAAATATAATTAACTTCTCCGACAAATTAGCATAATCACTGGTTAATGAGTTTATTGAAATGCGGTTTTCAATCCCGGTTTTAAAATAATTTTAATCTTAAACAATACTAGCTGTCTTGAATCTATCATTAATACCGTTAATTGTTGCATTTCTATTCCGTACCTATTCTTCAATAAGTACACTGTGTATTGTTGCGACCGACCAGTCTTCCTCTCAGGGAATAAAACACACTGGTCAATCCTAAATTCTTTCGGATGACATATATGTAGGGATGATACTCGAAACCGGTTTTCTTGGTTGTTCGATAAGAAAAGAACCGAGTCCTCGGACTCAAATCCCTGTTTGAGAACCGGTACCCGTTATCGAAACCACTATAGTAAAGAAAAAGAGTTGGTTCTTTATTCGAATCCCTGGGAACGAATCCTGTCCCAACCAGAAATGCCCATTGAGACATCACAAGAAATGACGTCACGTAGCTCAGTCATCAGGCGCAGATAGCGAAAGCAGGAAAAACAATGGACCGGAAAAAGCGCTCCAAGGTGTAATAAAGTTCAAAACAAAAGGTATAATCCAATGAATAACTTTACTGAGAGATTTGAGCAGGGTACAAACACATGACCAACACTTTTACGACCAACCAGAAACATAGCAACCAGGCTAGCAACGCACCTCCTTTACGGCAGCTGTCGCAACATTCTTAAAGCAACCGCAGCACACACATATATATACAACATATATGACATGATCTCCCTTTTTTAACTTTTGTTTTTCTTTCCTTGTAAACAAAACAAAATCATACTGCATATGTGTTGTCTGTCTAATTATAAATAATGCAGACGAGGCGTGTTGGCTGAGTTCTTGACATTTACTTTCACAGCGTGCTCATAACCTCATTCTTAGCTGCCGGGTGACGACATGCAACAACACTTTTCGGGGCTACCGTGCATGCTCGTCACTCCCGTTGCATGCTGGGTAGTGTAGTTGTTATATTCCCTAGATAATATCATCACATCTTTCCTCCTATAAAGAAATAATGTTAACTCAATAAAGTGTATTTCTTTTTTTAGCTTTAACTTTTAATTTTTTATCATTGTAACCACATTTGCAAACATTTTTTCTCTTCATAGAATTTTCTTTCAATAAAGAAATAAAGTGCAACAATGTCAAAGCATCATAACAAGCAGTTATGTCAAAGAGCAGCAGAAGTGCACTTTTTGGAGGGCTGTATTATTTTAAGTTTTGTGCCCTAGGGACTGATTTTATTTTAACACTATATTATTATTTATACACCTATAGTGATCACAGAGACAGGTTGTTTTTGTGTTACTGTATATATTTGTTTTTCTGAAAAATCCCACTTAATACACTTTGGGTAACAACAGTCAATATTTATTTATTTTATCTTATTTTTTTAGGGAGGTAACAGTCAATATTTATGTATTTATTATATTTTATTTTTTTCTTATATAATAAAAGTGAGCTTTTGTTAAACCAAATATTGTGTGTTTTTTTCATATACAACAACTTATCTGGACTCGATAAGAGAATCGATAAGGAATCGGTTCGATAAGAAGATTCGATAACAGGCTCAAACTCGATAATTTCTTATCAAACATCATCCCTACATATATGTTGAGTAAGAAGGACCACCAAGACAGAATAGAAATACTATCAAGTTTTACTAAAGCTTTAGGAGACCAGCCCTCAAAATGCGGTAATAGCAGCATCAAGAAGCGGTCTAAAAATCAAACGGAAAGAGTCAGCTTATTTAGTAAGGAAACAGCCCCTCCCGCCCAGAAAGAAATATAGCCTTTTTGTTCTAAGGCCTCCTCCACAAAAAGGGAGTAAATTATACTCCCAAAAGACATTCCAGCGCCTTCAAGGTGAAACACAGAGTTTACTAACGAACATAAGGAAAAAGCACCAAGAGTACACATGGGAACATATTAGCTGCTTTAAACATGACTATGGATAAAGAAAGAACATTTAAAAAGGATACACATTCTCCACAGTGCTTATTCCGTAGGGTGTGGATTCGCATACAAGGCGAATATGTCAAGTGCAACATCTGGGTACTGTAATTTGCCGTACAATTGTGAATTTGAGTACTTAAGTGTGCGAATTGAAACACAACCCAGGCTGAAAAGTGAATGATTTGTTTATGACGTGACATGAAATAAGATGAATGTTGGAGTCAGTCAGCGTTCACAAGATGATTTAAATACGCTGACAACAGCAGCTGAAACTCCACAAACCAAATTTGAGTTGTGACTTTAATGAAAAAAATAGACTTTTTCCCTCCTTGGCCAAACAACAACAACAACACAAAAAACATGTCTTAAGAAAGTGATGACTCATTGCTAGACTTTCATCCTCGGTTTATTTTTTTAGCACTCGTCAGCACAAAACAATAGCAGCTCTTTTTCCCGGTGCCTCTCTGAGCGAAGGAAGAGGCGCGACCCCTCCACAGGGGACCGTGACATTTACATGAACAATCCCTGCGTGACGGTGGCTTACTCGCCCACTTAAAGAGCTCATCGCTTAAAAAGAAAACAGAGGCGGGCATTAAGAGCAGTACAAAGTGGATAATTGCGCCAACAAAAGCCGGGGAATCCAGGGTGGAAAGAGATACGGCGCGAAAGTGAAAATCCTTAGCTAAGCTTTGTTTACACGACGTCCAAAAAGCTGGTGAGCATCTAATCTGTTAAGCGTGTGGCCATTGTCCGTCTATTGGTGTCACTTCCCGCTCTCCGGGCCCAGCTTTCTCCTTTTTTGCCCCGCCACAAAGGAGCTTAGGCTAAGCACTTAAAAAGGCCGCGCTAAGCCTTAAAGTGAGCCCGCCGCCATTACTTCACTGCTAATGTTGCTCAAGTGCAGCGTCTGGACGCCAGGCTGACCCAAAAACACTCCTATTGTTTTAAGCTGTATTTAACCTAACCTGGCTTGTGTGGCTCTCTTAGTTTTAAGTGTTTAATGCTTCCGTTAAAAACCCTTTACAAGATATCATGTTTACTCGTCAGACAAAAACAAGCATTACATTACAAACATATCGCCGTCTAGTGGCCCTGGTGTGTATTGTTTAGTGTTGTACAACATACAGTATTAGTATAGTAGCGCGATACTAATGAATCATATTCAGTACTATACCGCCTCTAAAAAGTACCGGTCCCATGTCCCCCCGTCATCGTCACATTGTGACATTACTGGTTTACGTGCAGGCGAGCATGTTCAGCAACGCACAATCATAGAGTACTCACAAGCAGACACAGAGTTTAGACAGAAAAGGGAGAACGGACGCATTTTGGCTTAAAAACTAACGATAAAGGTGAAGAGGTGAAGTTATAACACTGAAACGCCCTCAGGAAGAGGTGCTTTAAGACATGGCTAGCTAGCTAGCGGCTAAAGTCCAGCCGCATTTTGCTGTGTTGTGGATACTTCTAAATCACTAATTCTCACCTCCATGGCCACAAATAAAGTAAGTTTCTTATACGTTTTATCCCTGCAGAACGAGGAGTAGCTAGACATGTTTCACTACACACCATAGCTCATGGGTGTCAAACTCTGGCCCGCGGGCCAAATTTGGCCCGTCGTGTAATTTTACGTGGCCCGTGAGGTGATATCAAATTAACACTAGAGCTGGCCCGCCGATTATATACAGCGGCGGTGCCACGGTACACCGCTAATTCTCATACTTGCCAAACCTCCCAGGAGACTCCCAAATTTCAGTGCCCCTCCAGGGAATTGTAACGTCACCTTTTCGTCCGGTCCAGCGAGTGCTGGCCCAGTTACATAATACGTGCGGCTTTGGGACTCACACAGAAGTGAATGCAACGCATACTTGATCTTCAGCGATACAAGTTACACTGAGGGTGCCAGTATAAAAACCTTTAACATTGTTAGAAATATACGCCACACTGTGAATCCACACCAAACAAGAATGACAAACACATTTTGGGAGAACAGCCGCACAGTAACACAACATAAACACAACAGAACAAACACCCAGAAGCCTTTGCAGCACTAACTCTTCCGGGACGCTACAAGGTGTGTGTGTGTGTGTGTGGGGGGGGGGGGGGGGGGGGTATATTGTTGCTTATACGGCCACTCTCAGTGTAAACTGTATCGCTGTTGATGATATTTTTTTAATTATTATTATTATTATTTGAAACTGGATTTTGCATGTCACTATAAAGTTATATAAGCCTTGCTTGTTCAATATTTAATGCAAAACGTGTGTGGGTCCCTATCAAAAAGGTTAATCTGTTCAACCTTGGGCCGCGGCTTTGTTCAGTTTTAAATTTTGGCCCACTCTGTATTTGAGTTTGACACCCCTGCCAAAGCTTACCGGCGTCACCGCTAAAGATGCCGTACCTGAATGTAAACAAACGCCATTGGTGGCTCTACACCTAACATCCACTGTAATGATGATTACATCGTCATAAAATCTTTTTTTAATTTCTTCAAGTTCATATTATGTTTATAAACTCTGGAAATATGTCCCTGGACACATGAGGAATTTGAATATGACCAATGTATGATCCTGTAACTACTTGGTATCAGATTGATACCCACATTTGTGGTATCATCCAAAACTAATGTGAAGTATCCAAACAACAGAAGAATAAGTGATTATTACATTTTAACAGAAGTGTAGATAGAACATGTTAAAAGAGAAAGTAAGCAGATATTAACAGTAAATGAAAAAGTAGATTAATAATACATTTTTACAGTTTGTCCCTCATAGTTTTGACAACATAATAGAATGATAAATGACACAATATGTTACCGCATATGTCAGCAGCAAAATTATGGGCCTTTGTTTGCTTACTTATTACTAAAAGACAAGTTGTCTTATATGTTCACTATTTTATTTAATTACAAACTTGCAATAAGAAACATATGTTTAATGTACACTAAGATTTTTTGTTAAAATAAAGCCAATAATGCACTTTTTGTGGTCCCTTTTGTTTAGAAAAGTATCTAAATACATTTTGGTACCGGTACCAGTACCAACATATTGGTATCCGGACAACACTAGTATTGTTGTGTCAGGATTTGCACACTTTTGTACTTACACTATATTTATACAATTGTCCTTCATTTATCAGCCTAACTGTGGTAAACTAATTTCTGCAACGTAGGATTTTATGATTAATAAATTGAATATGTTCATAGTGAGAGCAGGAAAAAATGTTAATTGACCTTCTAAAAAATATTTTTTTAACACCATTAGAGCCCTATACATATAACATATCAGCCATATAGTCACCTTTACACTCGTTTTTCACCCAGTATAGTAGCCTTGAGTCTGTTCCACTATAGATTACAGTACTCAAAGGTCGCAAAGTGAATTAATTAACTCATATTATGTTGTACATATGGTGAATGTTTATATTCACCTTGGAGAAAGCAAACCATCAAGTGTATTTAAATATTGGTATTTCAGTTTGAGCACATAATAAGATAAGGCCCTTTAGTTTGATATTCGCATGCGGATTGGATCACTTCTCGTAGGAAAGAGGCCCTAATTGGGACTTCGGAATGCAAAAGTGATAACCATATCCTTGAGAAAAGACTACCTGCCTAGCTCAACGCCAACATTTAAGTTACGACTTAAAGCAGTTGTTTTCCAGACACTTACACACAAATATCTCCTTTTATGGTCAGGATGTGCTCTCCTGACCCAGCGCATGTGTGCTGAAACGACAGGCGGACTTCTGCCAAATGTTGGTTAACTTGACAGTCACAGTTACGACAATTTGCTGTGTTAGCATTATGTGTTGTAGCATTGCATATCCCATGTTGTCGCTATGTCAAAGTCTCACCATTGTCAACCATGAGTCAACTTATAATGTCAAGTTTATTACACTTCAAAACATTTAAGCTGATGTAACATGTTCCTGAACATATTGATTGGGATAACTTTAAAACGTGTTTTTCCAATATATTATACAAGCTCCGACAACTGTAATTTAAGTTGGCTCAACATTGTAAATGGTCTGTACTTATATAGAATGTCACTATACCTGATTAGGTTTTTACATATCTGGGTTTTATATGTATAATTCAGTACATCCATTATTACATTCACCAATTTACAAAAACTCAGCATGAGCAGGTTGGGATCAACCAAGAACCCTCCATTTGCAACTTGCCATTCTAAAAGACGTCCACTCTATCCACTGAGCCAACACCGCCCTTATGAAGACACTGCTTGCAATTTGTATCTGTATCATGTGTGGTTCATTTTAAAACATTACTTAAGAGAACCAAAAAAATGTTGGGTGAACTTATTTTATAAGATTTACGAGGTTCAAACACACTGCATGTCACATTGCTGCCGCATGCGTGTTGGTTGAAAGGCCCACCTTGACTTACTTTGGTAAGTTAACTGAACTTATTATTATGGGTTTCTCATGAGTTTCCGCACTTTTTTCTAGTTAAAGTTGTCATAACTCTTGTTGTGATTGGCAATTTGTTCTGTCGACTTGAAAACAATAGTGCTTTTGACTAAAAGCCCAAATCAGTTTTATTAGTGTATATGTACAGATATTTAGTGGACAAACTGAGTAAAAAAACAACTAAAATCATAAATTTCCATGCATTTATTGCAAGTGTACAGAATGTGAATCAAATGTATTGCCTCTTACATGTGAAGTGAAATAATTAACTCATATTATGTTCTACATATGGTGAAAGATTAAACAGTGGTATTTCAGTTTGAGCACATAATAAGATAAGGCCCCTTAGTTTGATATTCGCATGTGGATTGGATCACTTCTCGTAGGAAAGAGGCCCTAATTGGGACTTCGGAATGCAAAAGTGATAACCATATCCTTGAGAGGAGACTACCTGTCTAGCTCAATGCAAACATTTAAGTTATGACTTAAATCATTTGTTTTCCAGACACTTACACACAAACATTTCCTTTTATGGTCAGGATGTGCTCTCCTGACCCAGCGCACACACACAGACAGGAGGTAGGAATATAAAACTGGTGTCCTTAATTTTTTTTCCAAGGTTCCTTTTGGTTCAGTAAAGCGTCTCCGACGTCTGTTTTGGTCCAGCCACACTGCCGTGACACCCTTCTGTCCGGACGAAGACGACAAGACCAGAAATACACTTCAGTAGCATGGAAAATTCCGCAAAGCGTCATTTTTATGGTTGTCACCCGGCCACTACAACACGACCACTAAGTGGAAGTACTTTGTCACATCCCGAGTAATTCCTTTTAGTTAAAAACTTGGCGTGTGCTGAAACCACGGGCGTAAGTACTTCTGCCAAAAGTTGTTTAAGTTGACAGTCTCAATTACGACCATTAGCTCTGCTAGCATTTTGTGTTGTAGCATTGCATGTCCCACTTAAAGGGGAACATTATCACAATTTCAGAATTGTTAAAACCATTAAAAATCAGTTCCCAGTGGCTTATTATATTTTTCGAAGTTTTTTTAAAAATTTTACCCATCACGCAATATCCCTAAAAAAAGCTTCAAAGTGCCTGATTTTAACCATCGTTATAAACACCCGTCCATTTTCCTGTGACGTCACATAGTGAAGCCAACACAAACAAACATGGCGGAAAGAACAGCAAGCTATAGCGACATTAGCTCGGATTCAGACTCGGATTTCAGCGGCTTAAGCGATTCAACAGATTACGCATGTATTGAAACGGATGGTTGTAGTGTGGAGGCAGGTAGCGAAAACGAAATTGAAGAAGAAACTGAAGCTATTGAGCCATATCGGTTTGAACCGTATGCAAGCGAAACCGACGAAAACAACACGACAGCCAGCGACACGGGAGAAAGCGAGGACGAATTCGGCGATCGCCTTCTAACCAACGATTGGTATGTGTTTGTTTGGCATTAAAGGAAACTAACAACTATGAACTAGGTTTACAGCATATGAAATACATTTGGCAACAACATGCACTTAGAGAGTGCAGACAGCCCAATTTTCATCAATTAATATATTCTGTAGACATACCCTCATCCGCGCTCTTTTCCTGAAAGCTGATCTGTCCAGTTTTGGAGTTGATGTCAGCAGGCCAGGAAAGCTAGGGTCGATATTCTTCTCTTGATCATCTTCAGTGGCATAAGGGACGGTGTGAGCCAAGACATCCAGGGGGTTTAGCTCGCTCGTCTGCGGGAACAAACTGCCGCCATTGCTTGCCGTGCTACCGAGGCCCTTTGTCCCTGAATTGCTCACACACTCCGGCAGATTCAATGGGGGTCTGGCGGCAGATTTCTTTGTCTTTATCGTTGGTAATGCATCTGCTTTGAGTGTTGCATTCTTGCCATCTCTGTCGTAGCATAGCTTTCGTCGGTAAAGTGTGCGAAACAAACGTCCAATTTCTTGCCACTTTCGCATCTTTGGGCCACTGGTGCAACTTGAATCCGTCCCTGTTCGTGTTGTTACACCCTCCGACAACACACCGACGAGGCATGATGTCTCCAAGGTACGGAAAACAGTCGAAAAAACGGAAAATAACAGAGCTGATTTGACTCGGTGTTTGAGAAAATGGCGGATTGCTTCCCGATGTGACGCCACGTTGTGACGTCATCGCTCCGAGAGCGAATATTAGAAAGGCGTTTAATTCGCCAAAATTCACCCATTTAGAGTTCGGAAATCGGTTAAAAAAATATATGGTCTTTTTTCTGCAACATCAAGGTATATATTGACGCTTACATAGGTCTGGTGATAATGTTCCCCTTTAAAGTCTCACCATTGTCAACCATGAGTCAACTTATAATGTCAAGTTTATTACACTACAAAACACTAGTTGACATTTAGGCTGATGTAACATGAACCTGAAAATATTGGTTGGGATAACTTTAAAACATGTTTTTTTCCAATATATTATACAAGCTCCGACAACTGTAATTCAAGTTGGCTCAACATTGTAAATGGTCTGTACTTATAAAGAATTTCATTACACCTGATTAGGTTTTTACATATCTGGGTTTTATATGTATAATTCAGTACACCCATTATTACATTCACCAATTTACAAAAACTCAGCATGAGCAGGTTGGGATCAAACCAGGAAACCCTCCATTTACAACCTGCCATTCTAATTGTGTAATTAAATTCCTGTCATTTGTTCTGACAATAGTAGGGGGCGCTAATTTATCAATCATATGGCGCGTGAGTAAAAACATTGTTTTAAATATAAATGATGGATTCAATTGAAATAAGAATAATTTAAATGTTCAAGTTTTCTTATTTCTGACTCCAAAGCAGAGTCGTGAGAGATGAAGAGTTTCCTGGCTCTCTAATCACGTTGTCTTCTAACAAATAGCTGTGATCTGCAGGTCAGCGTGGGACGCTAGCAAACGCTACCAGTTCGCGTTAAGCGAGAGCAATACATCACACTCAGCATAATGGATGGCTCGCTGAGGAAGACGCGCCCACCTTCGGCCCTTCAGGAGACCTTCGCTAATGAGTTTGCGTGGATTTGATTATATCATCGCTCTCTCGCTCTCTCTCTCCACCTGTGTCGCTCTCATCTTATACCGCTGTGGGGCGAAGGCCGATGTGTGCGCGATACCCACAGACTGATTGGAAATAAGAACGCAGTTAAAAAGTGGAGCAGGAAGGAGAATTCTGGGTATTTCTCACCAGGTCCCGTGTGCACTCAGACCTAATGGGTCAAGATCATCTATTAGCTGAACACTGGGGAGCAACAAAGTGCACGATGAAGTGTGCTAAAAGAAGGATTCAAGACTGGAATAAAAGTCAACTTAACAGAGCTAGACTGAATTCTGTAAATAAAAGAATAGAAACGCCATCAGTTCTTAACACAAATAACAATAAAGTAAATATAAGCATAACTTTAGTGCAGTACTTCTCAAATAGTGGGGCAGAGGACTTCCAGTAATAGCATCTTTTTTTCATTCTTAAAAGATACTTAAGCCTCCAGTAGGGTTGTACGGTACACCGGTATTAGTATAGTACCGAGATACTAATAAATCATATTTGGTACTATCTCGTCTCTGAAATGTACCGGTCCCCCCCCAGCATCGAATTCACATCGTGACATTGCTGGTTTTGCGAGTAGACAAGCATGTTCGGTAGCACACAATCACAGAGTACTTACAAACAGACACAGTGTGTAGACAGAAAAGAGAGAACGGACGCATTTTGGCTTAAAAACGAACGATAAAGGTGAAGTTATAACACTGAAACGCCCTCAGGAAGAGGTGCTTTAAGACACAGCTAGCTAGCTAGCGCCTAACGTCCATCCGCCGTCGGCAGTGTTTTAGCTACTTCTAAATTACTAATCCTCACCTCCATGGCAACAAATAAAGTAATTTTCTTACAAGTATCATCCCTGCAGGACGAGGAATAGCTAAACATGCTTCACTACACACCGTAGCTCACCGGTGTCAAAATGTAAACAAACGGCATTGGTGGATCGACACCTAACATCCACTGTAATGACACCAAGTACAGCCAGGTATCTAGTCAATACTACTATGTTTACGTCGATATTTTTTGGCATCACAACATCTTCTTTCGTTTTTAAAAAATGTATATTACGTTTATAAACTCAGGAAATATGTCCCTGGACACATGAGGACTTTGACCAATGTATGATCCTGTAACGATTTGGTATCGGATTGATACCCAAATTTGTGGTATCATCCAAAACTAATGTAAAGTATCAAACAACAGAAGAATAAGTGATGATTACATTTGAACAGAAATGTAGATAGAACATGTTAAAAGAGAAAATAAGCAGATATTAACTGTAAATGAACAAATAGATTAATAATTCATTCATTTTTTCATTCATTTATTTATTTATTTCAGGC
This sequence comes from Nerophis lumbriciformis, assembly GCF_033978685.3. Taxonomy (NCBI): domain Eukaryota; kingdom Metazoa; phylum Chordata; class Actinopteri; order Syngnathiformes; family Syngnathidae; genus Nerophis; species Nerophis lumbriciformis. The sequence continues at coordinate 14,840,681 of NC_084585.2, forward strand.
AATGACATAAAAAAGTACACAGTTGAAAACATATAATAATATAGATTAATATAGTGCAAAAGGTAGTGTATAGTATGTAATGCAGGATTGTCCAGTTTTGCCTGAAAGGGAGTGGGAAGAAGATATTTTTTTTAATTCCACCCCCAGTTCTCCATTCAGTGATTATTCACATGAGTTCACTGTTACTTTGTTCAAGGATTATAATACAGATGTTGTATCATAGTGGCATTACCACAGGTAACAATAATCATTACACTGGTAAGAATAATTTATATCAACAATGTAGGAATAATGAATATACCAACAATGGTAATGGACAAAATGCCAACAATGGTAATAGACAACATAGCAATATTGGTAAGGAAACATTGAGCACATGTTAACACTTTGAGACAGAGTACAACAGCAGGTCAAATTAAAGACCCTCATCTCTATATTTGAACCAGACCCCATGTTTGTATAATAGTTTAAATCAATTAATAGTTTGACATTGCTTGTGTTGTAAGTCCAGTTTGTTCCATAGTTTTATAATAAATTTTTACAGTTTGCCCTTTATAATGTTGACAAAATAATAGAATGGAAAATGACACAATATGTTACTGCATATGTCAGCAGACTAATTAGGAGCCTTTGTTTGTTTACTTACTACTAAAAGACAAGTTGTCTTGTATCTACACTGCAATAAGAAACATATGTTTAATGTACCCTAAGATGTTTTGTTAAAATAAAGCCAATAATGCAATCTTTTTGTGGTCCCCTTTATTTACAAATGTACCGAAAAGTATCAAAATAATTTTAGTACCGGTACCAAAATAATGGTATCGTTACAACACTAGCCTCCAGCTAGGTGGCAGCACTGCTCAAATTAATCCACGGGCTCAACGAGGAAACATGACCAACTATGTTGTTTGCCCATATCGGTTGTGTTAAAATATGTTTGCATACATGAAATACAGATAACCTTATAATCATAAGACCATCCAGCCATCCATCCATTTTCTACCACTTCTCTTTGGTAAATAGAATAGAATAGAATCATACTTGCTAACCCTCCCGAATTTTCCGGGAGACTCCCGAAATTCAGCGCCTCTCCCGAAAACGTCCCGGGACAAATATTCTCCCGACAATCTCCCGATTTTCAGCTGGAGCTGGAGGGCACGCCCCCTCCAGCTCCATGCGGACCTGAGTGACAGTTGACAGCCTGTTCTCACGTCCGCTAGAGTGCAGTGCACAACTGCGCACACAAAAAGGAGACGAAGCAGAAGAACGAGGAAGATACAGCCATTGCGACGCCGACAACGAGTAAGATGAAGAAATACGCGATTGGACCTGGATAGCCTCCGGGAAGAAGTAGTGGAATACCAAGTGCTTGGCAGTGAAGATCTTCCTCAGGAAGCAAAGATTGACCAGTTTTGGGCCATGCTAGGGAGAGATGGAAGATTCCAGACTCTAGTGCATTTGATGGTGCGTGCCACACAGCAATGCATCATCAGAGAGGGTGTTCAGCATGGTTAGAAAAATAGTGACAGAGAATAGAAAAAGGATGGACAATTCAACCCTTAACTCAACAATGAGTCGATGAGTGTTATGTGTGTGTATATGTGTAAATAAATGAACACTGAAATTCAAGTATTTATTTTATAAATATATATATATATATATATATATATATATATATAATAAAATAAATATAAATATATAGCTAGAATTCACTGAAAGTCATGTATTTCTTATATATGTGCATATATATATATATATACATACATATATATGAAATACTTGACTTGGTGAATTCTAGCTGTAAATATACTCCTTCCCTCTTAACCACGCCCCCAACCACGCCCCCCAAAGAAGAAACCCTGATCCAGACCACAATGAAGTGTTTTAAATGTAGATCAAATCATCAGTCCCCTTTAAGAATATGGTGTTGGAACTGAGCACTGCTGTTGGTCCCATGGTTATATAGCATGTATATATTTGTCACGGCCCATGCGCAATCTCGCATGTCATCTGCTGCAAGCAGATGACATGCGACATGCACCTCCGCTAGAAACGAGCCGGGACACGCCCCTGCTCGCTCTTCCCGCATCGCGGCCACGTGCCTGCACGGCTGCAGGCAGTCAACAATCAACGCACCTGGGTCTGATGAGGGCAGAAGGAATAAAGACCAGCGGACCCAAAGATCCAGTGCCGGAACGTAGTTCACTCTCCGTAATAAGCATCCCGTCTCTGGCCTCCCTCTGCGTGCTCTCTCTCTCTCTGCTTTCCCTGTGCCCGTGTCTTATGTCCTCTGTGTCCCCCGCAGTGTTCCCTCTGTTTCCCGTGATCGAGATGTGTGCCTCGACTTCTCACCGGATTCTGGACTGCCTCCCTCGATCCTCGACCCCCGCTTGGACACGGACCTCATCGCCTCCCTCCAGCCCCCGACCTCTCGCTTGCCTACGGACTGCCTTCTTGCCTTACCCCTTTAGTCTGACGAAAGATTCATCCAACACGCACTTACAACAAACTCTAGTAACATTTACATTGTTAATTCTACACATCTGTCACGATCGGGGTCACAGCTCACTGCGAGGTTTGTTCTCCCGGGATGAAAAACTGACAACACCGGATGGAAGCGTGAAGGTAAGACTTGATTTATTCCTCATAAATCATCCAACTACCAAAATACTGTCAAAACAACAAAAGAAAAGCGTGCCGATCGCACAGGAAGCTAGGGCAACAACTTAGCACAGGAATCAGGAATCGAAACTAGGAATAAACCAACGTAACTTGTTGCATACCGCAAACAATGAAGCCAGACCAAGTGTGGCCAGCAACGTGAATAAATTGCTCTCTGATTAGTGCTCAACAGCAGGTGAATGTGCCGAACACTAATCAGAGGCAGGTGAAACCAATTAGTACCCATAGTAACCAAAATAAACCCCTGAAGTGCACAATACAGGAACTAAGGGAGTCCAAAACTAACAGAACATAACTAAACAAAACATGATCCGGACTAAGGATCATGACACCCACCAATCTCCCCCCCTTAAGGACAGATTACAGATGTCTAAAAAACAAAAAAAAACAAGCAGGGTCAAGAGTCACGGGAGGGCGGATTGAGCACTTGGCGGTGGGTCGCCAGGCCAAGTGTCCCCGAATCCACCGAGGACAAACCAAGTGGCGACGGCGAGTGGAACGCCGCTGCAGCAGGCAAGGCGGGCGAACCGGGAACGGCCACATCCGTGGCCGACGCGGAGGTGGGTGCACTTGGCGAGGCGGGCGACCAGGGAACGGCCACACCCGTAGCCCACGGGGAGGTGGGCGCGTCGTCGTCGAGGCAGGCGTGGAAGCAGTGGACGTCGTCGAGACAGGCGTGGAAGCAGCGGACGTCGTCGAGGCGGGCGTGGAAACAGCGGACGTCGTCGAGGCGGGCGTGGAAGCAGGGGACGTCGTCGAGGCGGGCGTGGATGCAGCCACTGGTGCTAGCCGTGGTGCAGCGACAGGTAATAGCCGTGGTGCAGCGACTGGTGCAGCGACAGGTGCTAGCCGAGGAGCATGAGCAGGGCCAGGTGCTAGCCGAGGAGCAGGAGCAGGAAAGGGTGCTAGTCGACGAGCAGGAACAGGAGCTAGCCGAGGAGCAGGAACAGGAGCTAGCCTCGGAACAGCAGGTTCAGATGCTGGAGAGGATGGAGTCTGCAGGCCCACCGGGGATGATGGTGGCGTCTGCAGGCCCACCGGAGATGATGGTGGGGTCTGCAGGCCCACCGGAGATGATGGTGGCATCTGCAGGCCCACCGGAGATGATGGTGGCGTCTGCTGGCCCACCGGAGATGATGGTGGCGTCTGCTGGCCCACCGGAGATGATGTTAGCCATGAGCTTGACGGAGGTGGCCTAGCTGGGGGTTGCGGCTTGGCATGTTGAAGGAATGGTGGTGGTGGCCGGGCTGGAGGTTGCTGCCTGGCTGGGCGCAGCTGAGCCACCCCACTAGCACATCTCCCGGCACCAGCTGATAATGCTTTATTCTTGAAATAAAGTCTTTATTTGGCTGAGCGAGGGAGACAGAAGGCAAAAAAAGAAAATCCTTTTTCGTTACTTCCTTTGGACGCCGGCGGAGTGATGTCATCGCCGCGTGCCGGTTCAGTGACGTCATCAAAGCTAGAGTGCATTCGCTCAAGTGAAATATTTGGCGAAGTGGTGAATTGGATAACCAAACTTTGGTGGCGAGGAATACAGTGCTGCTTGTGGCGTCCTAGATAGCACTTTATTGATTCCTTCAGGAGAGTTCCCTCAGTCCCCTCCCTGCTGTCCGGAGGAGGAGTTTGGGGGAACGACGCATCCTGACGGCGAGGCGAAGCCTTTCTGGATGCATCCGTCTTCACCGGCGCGTCTCCATCTCCTCAAAGTCAGCTGCGGAAGAACTGGGAGCTGCCTTCATTGAGTCACGATCGGGGTCGCAGCTCACTGCGAGGTTTGTTCTCCCGGGATGCAAAACTGACAACTCCGGATGAAAGCGTGAAGGTAGGACTTGATTTATTCTTCATAAATCATCCAACTACCAAAATACAGGCAAAACAACAAAAGAAAAGCTTGCTGATCGCACGGAAAGCTAGGGCAACAACTTAGCACAGGAATCTGGAATTGGACCAGGAATAAACTTGTTGCATACCGCAAACAATGAAGCCCATACTTGCCAACCTTGAGACCTCCGATTTCGGGAGGTGGGGAGTGGGGCCGTGGTCGGGGGTGGGGCGGGGCGTGGTTGGAGCGGGGGGCGTGGTTGGGGGCGTGGTTAAGAGGGGAGGAGTATATTTACAGCTAGAATTCACCAACTCGGGTATTTCATACATCTATATCTATATATATATATATATATATATATATATATATATATATATATATATATAGATGTATGAAATACTTGACTTTCAGTGAATTTTAGCTATATATATATATATTTATTTATTTTATTATATATATAAATAAAAGAAATACTCGAATTTCAGTGTTCATTTATTTACACATATACACACACATAACACTCATCTACTCATTGTTGTACTTGAAAGTACAATGCAATACAATTCCGGGGCAATGGCACCTATCAAATACACAGTAATGAAAACACAGTTGTTCTTCTAACTGTACTGTGTGTTATGAGAGTAGAGTATGTGTGTGTGTGGCCCTTTAATAGGTGACAGCATGTGAGGTGAGTGACGTCAGTGAGTGTGTGGGTGAGAGAAGAGAGGGAGCGGTAGCGTGAGTGCGGGGAGGGACTAGTTGGTTTTGTGTTGGATTGGCTGTGTGCAAGCAATCAATAAAGCAAGATTTGCAACTAATCGCTGGACTCATCATTCACCCTAAAGTCGTCCGCTGTGGAGGCCCACTGCCGGGTAAGGTGAAGGGTGTTGCCCCGAGCATACATCGGCCCTGGAGAAGTGTCTCCCCTGTGCTCTTCGACTACGGTCTTGTTCTTCTGCTTCGTCTCCTTGTGTGCGCACACTGGACTCAGGTCCGCATGGAGCTGGAGGGGGCGTGGCCTCCAGCTCCGGCTGAATTCCGGGAGATTTTCGGGAGAAAATTTCTTCCGGCAGGTTTTCGGGAGAGGCGCTGAATTTCGGGAGTCTCCCGGAAAATCCGGGAGGGTTGGCAAGTATGAATGAAGCCAGACCGAGTGTGGCGAGCAACGTGAATAAATAGCTCTCTGATTAGTGCTCAACAGCAGGTGAACGTGCCAAACACTAATCAGAGGCAGGGGAAACCAATTAGTACCCATGGTAACCAAAACAAACCCCCGAAGTGCACAAAACAGGAACTAAGGGAGTCCAAAACTAACAGAACATAACTAAACAAAACCTGATCCGGACCACGGATCATGACATACATCGTCTTGCTCCATTCACGTAGAGTAGCATACACACCCATACTTGCCAACCTTGAGACCTCCGAATTCGGGAAATCCGTTCATGAATGAGTATATCCGTTCGGCCACCGTGTTCAACGGAGAAGTCTGATCTACAAAATTTGCAGGCAGCATACCCCTTCCCCTTCGAGCTGTCCTGGATGAACTGAAATTATTTTTTTCCAATCATTTTGGAAGTTGCAAGCATACTTCTTCTTCTTACTCGCCGTCGCCATGTCTCTTCTTCGTTCTTCTGCTTTGTCTTTGTTGTGTTTTTGGACATTACTACTTGCCGTAGTTTTGAAACAATGCATGATGGGAATGCGGATGTTGTGTGTCAGTGTATTAACGTGCCGGCTGGAATAAACACACGCTGAGAAATAGCTCCGTGCCTGCCTACTTTATGGGTTATAGATAAACCTATGGATAACGGAGACATATATAATAGTCTCCTTTTCAGGTGAGAGAGGACGCTAAAGGCAGTGTCTTTAAGGCAAGCCCCTAATATTGTTGTTCGGGTGGAAATCGGGAGAATGGTTGCCCCGGATGATTTTCGGGAGGTGCACCCGACATTCGAGAGTCTCCCGGGAAAATCGGGAGGGAAGGCAAGTATGTACACACCCCAACTATTCATCAGCATCAATAAACCTATTGAACTGGTCCTTGCTGTGGTGTCGTCTCCTTCCCCCGCCGTACGTAACAATATAGTTACAAACATTGTGTAGATGTTACCGTGGCAACATAGATGCAAGCATGCTGACCCCTGTACTGGTTGGTTTTAAAAGGTGAACTAAGCTCACACTGGAGAAACGCAAAAATATTAAAGAATGTCAAAAATTGTTCTGCAACTGACGTCTCATTCTTAAAAAAAGAGGAAGAACAACATGTTTCACATGCACACTTTTCTTTGTTGTGCCAGCGACACAGACCTGGATTACACGCCCGCCTTTGATGGCAGGCCAACCAAGAACCAAGGTACAAAGACGCCACATTTACATTCATGCACGTAAACACACACACGCACGCACACACACACACACACACACGCATTCACACACAAAGACATCGCTGGCACATCCCGGTCTTGGCTCACATCCTCTTAGAGGAGAATATAAGCCAAACCTTTCATCATAGTAAACATTTGCTATTTTAGAAGTCAACCATTTGCATTCTGTGTGTGCAAGTGTGTGTGTGTGTGCATGTGTGTGTGTGTGTGTGTGTTGAGAAGCACATTGTATCAAGAGGTTTCAGGAGAATGATGCTCAGGGTGTAAAAGTTAATCCCAACTGCAAACGCATTAGTCACACACACACACACACACACACACACACACACACACACACACACACACACACACACACACACACACACACACACACACACACACACACACACACACAGAGCTGCTCAGGTGACTCTTGATTGCCCCCTCCTGATCAGCTGTAGTGTTTTCAGAATGCTGCAGTGAGTTGAGAAGGACAGATTGTCAGGCGGGACGTGGACATGGCTCAAAGCAGGAAAAGGAGGACAAGGATGCCATCAAACTCGCAATTTTTTTAACTTAATTCCCGAAAAAAGTTAAACAATGGCGACGATGTCATTGCATCGCTTAAAGATGATAGGACTTAAATGCAAACTATAGTCCATCCTTCCATCCATTCTACTGCTTGTCCCTTTTTGAACCAGATTTTGAAGTTAAAGTAGCAATGATAGTCACACACACACACTAGGTGTGGTGAAATGATCCTCTTCATTTGACCCATCCCCTTGTTCCACCCCCTGGGAGGTGAGGGGAGCAGTGAGCAGCAGCGTTGGCCACGCTCGGGAATAATTTTGGTGATTTAACCCCCAATTCCAAACCTTGATGCTGAGTGTCAAGCAAGGAGGTAATGGGTCCCATTTTTATAGTCTTTAGTATGACTTGGCCGGGGTTTAAACTCACGACCTACCGATCTCAGGGCGGACACTCTAACCACAAGGCCACTGAGCAGGTCAAAATTATAGTAAGTATTGTAAAAACTTTTGAGACAAGACGTATTGCATATTCCGATACATGTCATTTTCCGGTTTTAATAAACCCAGGTTTAGACCCCTGGTATATGCTTCTATCAACCACATCAGGTGATAAGAACATGTACATATTCACCCAACATAAATATGAAGTAGGCATTAAGGGTGTACCGATACAACTTTTTCACTTCCGATACAATACCCATGTTGGAGCCTTGAACATTAACTGTATTGATCCGATGCGATAACAGCAGGAATCAAACATAAATGTATTATTTTGTTGTTTGGAATGTTAGAAAAGTTTTGATCAGGTGAAATTAGTCAAACAGAAAACAATGGTCGTTATTAAACACTCTAACTCTTGTTGCCTCAGACCAGTCTTCCTGTCAGGGAATAAAACACACTGGTAAATCCCAAGTTCTTTCGCATGACATAAATGTTGAGTAAGAAGGACCATCAAGACAAAATAAATAAATAATAAATGATAAATGGGTTATACTTGTATAGCGCTTTTCTACCTTCAAGGTACTCAAAGCGCTTTGACAGTATTTCCACATTCACCCATTCACACACACATTCACACACTGATGGCGGGAGCTGCCATGCAAGGCGCTAACCAGCAGCCATCAGAAGCAAGGGGTGAAGTGTCTTGCCCAAGGACACAACGGACGTGACTAGGATGGTAGAAGGTGGGGATTGAACCCCAGTAACCAGCAACCCTCCGATTGCTGGCACGGCCACTCTACCAACTTCGCCAAGTTTTACTGAAGCTTTAGGAGACCAGTCTCACAGTGCGTTAATAGCGGAATCAAGAAGCGGTCTAAAGTCAAACAGAAAGAGTCAGCTTATGTAGAGCGAAAACAGCCCCTCCTGCCCACAAAGGAAAACAGTCTTTTTGTTCGAAACAGATAAGATAAAAAGGGAGTACATTATACTCCCAACATTCCAGCGCCTTCAAGGTAAGGCACAGTGTTTACTAGTGGACATAAGATACAAGCACAAAGTGTACACCAAGACCAAGACCCTCCACGCCAAGACCCTCCACGCCAAGTGCCGCCAGTCGCAGCTCCACGACGCCAAGTGCCGCCAGTCGCAGCTCCACGACGCCAAGTGCCGCCAGTCGCAGCTCCACGACGCCAAGTGCCGCCAGTCGCAGCTCCACGACGCCAAGTGCCGCCAGTCGCAGCTTCACGACGCCAAGTTCCGCCAGTCGCAGCTTCACGACGCCAAGTGCCGCCAGTCGCAGCTTCACGACGCCAAGTGCCGCCAGTCGCAGCTTCACGACGCCAAGACCCGCCATGCCAAGACCAAGACCAAGACCCGCCATGCCAAGACCAAGACCTGCCATGCCAAGACCAAGACCCGCCATGCCAAGACCAAGACCCGCCATGCCAAGACCAAGACCAAGACCCGCCATGCCAAGACCAAGACCAAGACCCACCATGCCAAGACCTAGACCAAGACCAAGACCCGCCATGCCAAGACCTAGACCAAGACCAAGACCCGCCATGCCAAGACCAAGACCCGCCATGCCAAGACCAAGACCCGCCATGCCAAGACCAAGACCCACGCCAAGACCAAGACCTATACCAAGACCCACGCCGAGCTTCGCCGCCTGACGCGCCACGCCGAGCTTCGCCGCCTGACGCGCCACGCCGAGCTTCGCCGCCTGACTCACCACGCCAAGCCACGCCTGCCACGATGACGACGCGCCTGCCTCCTCGTCGGCCACGGATATGGCCGCTACCTGGTCGCCCGCCACGCCAAGTGCGCCCACCTCCCAGTCGGCCACGAATGTGGCCATTCCCTGGGCGCCCGCCTCGCCTGCTGCAGCGGCGGTCCACTCGCCGCCGCCACCTAACTCTGCCCCGGTGGATACGGGGACACGTGGCCTGGCGACCCACCGCCATGTCCCCCTCTCCCCCTTCCCATGACTCTTGTTGATATTTTCTGTTTTTGGACATCTGGGATCTGTCCGTAAGGGAGGGATTCTGTCATGTCTGTGTGATCATGTTTTGTTTTAGTAATGTTCGGTTTAAATTTTGGACTTTTTGTGCACTTTTGTTTTGTTTTGTCACCATAGCAACCATTAGTTTCACCTGTCACGTCACGCTCCTGTTCCACGTTTGGACTCATTGTGCACTCTTGTCACCATAGCAACCATTAGTTTTCACCTGTCACGTCACGCACCTGTTTCACGTTTCGAGTCACGCACCTGCTTTCACTAATCATGTCCATAGTATTTAAGTTCATTCATTTTCTGTTGTTCGTCCTGACGACATCACCACATTTATGCTCCTGCACACTCTCCACACCCTGATGACCCTTGCTACTCTTTTTTTCATGCCGGTTCCATGCCAAGTAAGTTTTTGTTTGTTAAGCCACAGTTAGTGTTTTGTTTAATTGTTCATAGTTTCTGCCAATGTGCAAGTTTTGTGTTTAAAGTCTAGTTTTATTCTCCGCCACTGTGCGCGCTTTTTGTTTATTCCTTTTTTGATTGTTTAAAATAAATCATGTACCCACCTTCAAGCCTTGACCAGTCCAGTTCATTTGCACCACGGGAGAACAAACCAAGCCAAAGTCCAAGTCTTGACATACACATGGGAAAATATTAGCTGATTCAAACATGACAATGAAAAAAGAAATAACTCTTAAAAATATATGCATTCTCCACACTCTTTTATTATTAACAGTATGGAATGGATTTATGCTGTTTACAAGTATTTTGAAGTGAAGTGGGAATATGTTTTTTGATGACGTCTAGTGGCCACAAAGTTCACGAAGTAGAGCCAAAGATATCCATCCATTCATCTATTTTCTACCGCTTGTCCCCCTTGGGGTGGCGAGGTGTGCTGTAGCCTATTCCAGCTGCATTTGGGGGGAGGGCCGTGTACACCCTGGACAAGTCGCCACCTCATGGCAGGGCCAACACAGATAGACAGACAACATTCACACTCACTTTCAAATTTTGTGTTGCCAATCATCCCCCGGTGCATGTCTTTGGAGGTGGGAGGAAGCCGGAGTACCTGGAGGGAACCCACGCAGTCACGGGGAGAACATGCAAACTCCACACAGAAAGACCCCGAGCCTGGGGATCGAACCCAGGACCTTTGTTTTGTGAGGCACATGCACTAACCCCTGTTCCACCATGTTGCCCGAGCCCAAGACATATGGAGCTAAAACACACCCAGTAAGATTTGTGCTATTGGAGAAAACAAAAGACATTATGGAAAGAGTTGCATTGGCACTGAAACAAACAAATAAATAGAAACATTGAAAAAATTTAATATTTTTGGTGCCTAGCTATTTTTTTGTATCATGACATGTTTTTCGTTGCAGATATTCATATTTTTGTACACTGTTATTGTTTTGGTGTGTTTCACAGGTTTTTTTTCTCAACTTTTCCTTTTTCACATTCGCTTCTCTTTTTTAAAGGGGAACTGCACGTTCTTTTTGGAATTTTGTTCACAATCATTATGGAAGACATGATGACGGATGGATTTTATTTTTAATGCATTCTAAATATTAAATAAATTCCATAAAAAGTCCGCTTACAATGGAGCCTATGGGAGCTGTTCAATTGTACCTATAGAGCCCCTAAAACACCTCTACTGTAGTTTTATATAGATTATGAAAGTCTATATGTAATGTAGTAACAGGCACATTTATAATAACATTTCATCTTTACCTATTTTGATCATTTTAAGTATGCGCGGCACATTATTTTGTTTGCTTTTTTTTTCTTCATCACTGATTTCTGCTCACTGCAGATTTTATGAGAGCCAACAAAGATAATAAAACGTCACTTACTGTGCAAGATCTGCTGTCATTAGGATGCTGACTGCTAGGATGTTCATATATTCCCATTGAGATGAAAAATGTCTCATAATACTCGTGAAGAAACGGAGTGAGGGTGGGGGGACAAGCACTTTTCGTGTCGTTCTCGCCAGTTCCAGGTCTTAAATGGCTGTCAAAGTGTCCCAACTTGTCGAATTAAATCTTCACCCATTTACTTTTTAGGTGAGATGCATGATTTATGATCCACAATAAACTTACAGGGAGCAAGGAAGCGAAGAAGCAGCAGAACACTTGATGATGTAAACATAGGGACACCGAAAGTGATCACGTCGCCGCTCAAAATAGTTTGTCTGTGTTAGCGCTTATAATAACAATATCATTAATATTCAAGTCACAAAATGTAAATGGAGTTTACACTTTTTGCACTTTTTGAATGGTTATTTATCGGATTTTATGGGCGGAATAGTGGATCTCCAATTGTCTCCAATCTCCACTGTAAGCGGACTTTTATTTAAAATTTAGAATGCATTGAAAAAAAAATCCTTCATCATGTCTGTTGTAATGTTAATGTGCCCTTTTTGTTCAGGCAGCACCGTGACTGCCACTAGGGGTTCAGGCGGGGTCCTAGGCAACGGGGCCAGTGGTGTTTTGACAGCAGTAGAGCGAACGGCTGTGTATAATGTATCTATGTGCTGGGCTTCATTAAAAGTTTGAGTTGAGCATTATAAGGAGTAAGTCACTTTACTACATTGGCGACAAGGATAAATAAAGACTTTAATGGCGTTGTTTGGAAATTTCACGGAGTTTGACCAAGCTACGGATGATTGGCAACAGTATGCTGAACGACTGGACTTTTACTTCGTGGCTAACAAAATCACAGACGAAGGACAACAGAAGGCAATTTTTTCTGAGTTCGTGTGGGGCCAAAGTATATGCAGTGTTGTGGGATTTGTGCCAGCCCGGTAAGCCGGCGGATACAGACATGACATTGACGGAGATGCTTCAGAAATTTACGGATCACTTTGCGCCAAAACCCAGTTTGATTGTAGAACGATTCAAATTTCATTCCAAATTGAGACAACAAGGTCAGTCTGTTTCTTCGTTTGTTGCGGAGTTAAGGAGGCTCACGGAACATTGCAAATTTGGAACTACATTAGATGACATGCTTAGAGACAGACTAGTGTGTGGTATCAACGAGGATCGCATCCAACGTTGTTTGTTGTCTGAGCATGATGAAAAATTGACTCTGGCACAGGCCATTGACTTGCCCACATCGATGGAAACAGCATCCAAGGACCTGGCGGACTTGCAACTAACTGGGGCAGATGGAACGGTCCACAAAGTCCAGCCAGGAGCAGATCGGCGCGTCCCACTGATTGGCTGTTTCAGGTGCGGTGGTAGTCATGGGCCGACAGACTGCCGGTTCATTGTTGCAGTTTGCCACAATTGCCACAAGAGGGGGAACTTGGCCAGAAAATGTCGTAGTGCCAGGCAGATAAGGAAACCTGAAGGACCAACATGAGGTGCGACTTACAGGTTGGGAAATGAGACCGAACATGTAGAAAATGCACACACACTCTTTAGCCTGACTATGGAGGAGAAAGTGGATCCATACAAAGAGCACATACAAATAAATGGACATGACGTTGAATTTGAAATTGACACTGGAGCAGTCATGACGATAATTACTGAGGACACGTACCAAAAGATGGGGGGAGAAAGACTCCAACACACACATGTGAAACTATACACCTACACCAAAGACAAGGTGGGAGTGTTAGGGAAACTGCATGCGCAAGTCAGTTACAGAGGGCAGGCTAAACAATTACCATTACTGGTGGTAAAGGGAGAGGGCCCAAATCTCATGGGCAGAAATTGGCTGAAGGCAATTAAAATAGATTGTAGCACTGTATTTAGCCTGAGGTTAAGTATGCAGCAGGACTTAGATTAGCTACTCACGAGACATGAGGATGTTTTTAAGAAGGAACTGGGCACGTTAGTACCAGTACACAAGATTGCCGTATGGAGTGTCTTCGGCACCAGGTATCTTCCAGCGCACAATGGATGGTCTATTGCAAGGACTGCCTCAAGTAGTGGTCAGAGTGGACGACATCTTAGTGACAGGGAAGGAGGATGCTAGCCACTTAAAAAATCTCAGAGCGGTGCTTGAGAGAATTGCAGCTGCAGGCCTTCGCTTGCGACGACAAAAATGTGTGTTCATGGCACCCGAGGTAGTGTATCTCGGTTACAAAATCAACTGCAATGGCATCCATCCAGTGGCGGACAAGGTTGAAGCCATTGTAAATGCTCCTCAGCCAACTGACCAGACACAGTCAAAATTGTTCCCTGGAATGCTAAATTACTATCACAGATTCTTGCCAAACATATCCACCATCTTGGAGCCTTTTCTGTTGAGAAAGGGAAATGCGTGGAAATGGACGACGAATCAGAGTCCAGCATCCGAGGCAGCAAAAAAGTGTCTCCAATCTGATAAACTATTGATACACTTTGATGACGGAAAGCCACTTTATCCGGCCTGTGATGCTTCGCCATACGGTGTGGGGGCCGTTCTATCTCACCGTTTCCCAGATGATTCAGAGAAGCCCATTGGATACATGTCCCGTTCACTAACAGTGGCTGAGAGGGGTTACTCTCAATTGGAAAATGAGGCACTAGCCATCATGTTTGGCCTAAAAAAATTTCATCAATACTTTTTCGGCAAGCACTGCACCGTCACAGATCAAAAACCGCTGCTGGGTCTTTTGGGTGAGAGCAAAAGCATTCCAGTTGACAGAAGCCAGAATGCAGAGGTGGGCCTTGCTTTTGGCAGCTTATGAATACAAGGAAGGTTCGAAACATGGGAACGCTGATGCCTTAAGCCGACTTCCATTGCCAGTCATGCCCAGCAGTGCACCACGCGAGGAAGAGATACTAATGGAACACATGAATGGCACACCATTGCAAGCCAAGCAGATTCGGGACTGGACCAGACGAGATCCAATTTTGTCCAGAGTGCAACATTGGCTGTTACATGGTTCCTGGCCCAAGGTATGTGCTGATCCACGAGTGAAGCCGTATATGAAAAGACAGCATGAGCTGAGTGTGGAGGATGGCTGCCTTCTGTGGGGGACAAGGGTGGTAATACCACCTCAGGGGTCGGCAGGTAATGACGGAAGAGCTACATGCAGCTCATACAGGGGTCTCAAGGATGAAATCCCTAGCCCGGAGTTACGTGTGGTGGACCAACATGGATGAGGAGTTGGAGGCAGCAGAGCGCAGATGCCATACATGTCAAGGTAACCAGGCCACACCTCCGGCCGCGCCTCTGCATCCGTGGGAGTGGCCAAATCAGCCATGGATGAGACTACATATGGATTTTTGCAGGCCCATTCTGGGAAAAATGTTTTTGATTGTCATCGATGCTTACTCCAAGTGGATGGAGATCATCCCAATGCAGTCCATAATCTCCTCAATAAGTACTGAGAAATTGAGAAGCATATTTGCCACTCATGGCATCCCAGCAAGTCTGGTTACAGACAATGGGCCAAGTCTGGTCAGTGCAGAGTTTAAAAATTTCCTCAGAAAAAATGGCGTAAAACATGTGACAACAGCCCCATACCACCCGTCCTCAAATGGCTGTGCGGAGCGCGCTGTACATGTCTTCAAGGAAGCCATTAAGAAGATGGGGGAGGGAAGTGTGGAAACAAAGGTGTCTAGGTTCCTGTTTAAATACAGATCAACCCCTCAGACTACAACCGGCACCACGCCTGCGGAGGTGCTAATGAACAGGAGATTGTGAACGCAGCTTTACATGGTCCGGCCAGCATTGTCAGACAAAGTGGGCTCAAACCAGGCAAAACAAAAACAGAACCATGACAAAAGGGCCAGGGACCGAGTGTTCACAGACTGTGAGGCCGTATACATACGAGGCTATGCGGGCCAGAAATGGATTCAGGCGAGACTCGTGGAGAGGACTGGTTCAGTGTCAGCAAAAACTCAAGATGGCAAGATGGTGAGAAGACATCAGGATCAGATCCGTCCACGTTATGACCAGAAGGAAACTCTTCGTGACACATCCGAGGACAGTTTTCCAGATGATTTCCATTCAACACCACCAGGAGCAGATGATCAGGAACTAATGGATCAAGAACT
This sequence comes from Nerophis lumbriciformis, assembly GCF_033978685.3. Lineage (NCBI taxonomy): Eukaryota > Metazoa > Chordata > Actinopteri > Syngnathiformes > Syngnathidae > Nerophis > Nerophis lumbriciformis. Next base: position 14,856,526 of record NC_084585.2, read on the forward strand.
AGTTGATCAGGAACCAGATGAGCAGGAACAAGGTGGTCAAGCACAGGATGCAGAAGTGGGAGTCAGGGGCACCGCTCGCCAAAGGAAACCTCCATCATATCTCAAGGACTATGTTCTCACACAGACTCAGTGATTTCTGGGGGTTGTGTATTACACTAAGAGGAGACTATGAATAGGTGAGGGATCAGACAAAGAGCAGCTCGAAGACCTCTATGAAGAACACGAACAAAGGACCCAGATTTCCCTCGCCCGGACGCAGGTCACCGGGGCCCCCCTCTGGAGCCAGAACCGGAGGTGGGGCACGATGGCGAGCGCCTGGTGGCCGGGCCTGTTCCTATGGGGCCCGGCTGGGCACAGCCCAAAAAGGCAATGTGGGTCCCCCCTCCAATGGGCTCACCATCCATAGCAGGGGCCATAGAGGTCGGGTGCAGTGTGAGCTGGGCAGCAGCCGAAGGCAGGGCACTTGGCGGTCCGATTCTCGGCTACATAAGCTAGCTCTTGGGACGTGGAACGTCACCTCGCTGTGGGGGAAGGAGTCTGAGCTAGTGCGCGAGGTGGAGAAGTTCCGGCTAGATATAGTCGGACTCACTTCGACGCACAGCAAGGGCTCTGGAACTAGTTATCTTGAGAGGGGCTGGACTCTCTTCCACTCTGGCGTTGCCAGCAATGAGAGGCGACGGGCTGGGGTGGAAATTCTTGTTGCCCCCCCGGCTCAGAGCCTGCACGTTGGAGTTCAACCCGGTGGACGAGAGGGTAGCTTCCCTCCGCCTTCGGGTGGGGGGACGGGTCCTGACTGTTGTTTGCGCTTACGCGCCAAGCGGCAGCTCAGAGTACCCACCCTTTTTGGATTCACTCGAAGGAGTACTGCAGAGTGCTCCCCCGGGTGATTCCCTCGTTCTACTGGGGGACTTCAACGCTCATGTTGGCAGCGACAGTGAAACCTGGAGAGGCGTGATTGGGAAGAATGGCTTCCCGGATCTGAACCCGAGTGGTGTTTTGTTATTGGACTTTTGTGCTCGTCACAGATTGTTAATAACAAACACCATGTTCAAACATAAGGGTGTCCATATGTGCACTTGGCACCAGGACACCCTAGGTCGCAGTTCCATGATCGACTTTGTAGTTGTGTCATCGGATTTGCGGTCTCATGTTTTGGACACTCGGGTGAAGATAGGGGCGGAGCTTTCTACCGATCACCACCTGGTGGTGAGTTGGCTGCGATGGTGGGGGAGGATGCCGGACAGACCTGGCAGGCCCAAACGCATTGTGAGGGTTTGCTGGGAACGCCTGGCAGAGTCTCCTGTCAGAGAGAGTTTCAATTCCCACCTCCGGAAGAACTTTGAACATGTCACGAGGGAGGCGCTGGACATTAAGTCCGAGTGGACCATGTTCCGCGCCTCTATTGTCGAGGCAGCTGATTGGAGCTGTGGCCGCAAGGTAGTTGGTGCCTGTCGTGGTGGTAATCCTAGAACCCGTTGGTGGACACCGGCGGTGAGGGATGCCGTCAAGCTCAAGAAGGAGTCCTATCGGGTTCTTTTGGCTCATAGGACTCCTGAGGCAGCGGACAGGTACCGACAGGCCAAGCAGTGTGCGGCTTCAGCGGTAGCGGAGGCAAAAACTCGGACATGGGAGGAGTTCGGGAAGCCATAAAAAACGACTTCCGGACAGCTTCAAAGCGATTCTGGACCACCATCCACCGCCTCAGGAAGGGGAAGCAGTGCAATGTCAACACCGTGTATGGTGGGGATGGTGTTCGTGCTGACCTCGACTGCGGATGTTGTGGATCGGTGGAGGGAATACTTCGAAGACCTCCTCAATCCTACCAGCACGTCTTCCTATGAGGAAGCAGGGCCTGGGGAATATGTGGTGGGCTCTCCTATTTCTGGGGATGAGGTTGCCGAGGTAGTTAAAAAGCTCCTCGGTGGCAAGGCCCCGGGGGTGGATGAGATCCGCCCGGAGTTCCTTAAGGCTCTGGATGTTGTGGGGCTGTCTTGGTTGACAAGACTCTGCAACATCGCATGGACATCGGGGGCGGTACCTCTGGATTGGCAGACCGGGGTGGTGGTTCCTCTCTTTAAGAAGGGGAACCGGAGGGTGTGTTCCAACTATCGTGGGATCACACTCCTCAGCCTTTCCGGTAAGGTCTATTCAGGTGTACTGGAGAGGAGGCTACGCCGGATAGTCGAACCTCGGATTCAGGAGGAACAGTGTGGTTTTCGTACTGGTCGTGGAACTGTTGACCAGCTCTATACTCTCGGCAGGGTCCTTGAGGGTGCATGGGAGTTTGCCCAACCAGTCTACATGTGTTTTGTGGACTTGGAGAAGGCATTCGACCGTGTACCCCGGGAAGTCCTGTGGGGAGTGCTCAGAGAGTATGTGGTAACGGACTGTCTTATTGTGGCGGTTCGCTCCCTGTATGATCAGTGTCAGAGCTTGGTCCGCATTGCCGGCAGTAAGTCGGACCCGTTTCCAGTGAGGGTTGGACCCCGCCAAGGCTGCCCTTTGTCACCGATTCTGTTCATAACCTTTATGGACAGAATTTCTAGGCGCAGTCAAGGCGTTGAGGGTATCTGGTTTGGTGGCTGCAGGATTGGGTCTCTGCTATTTGCTGATGATGTGGTCCTGATGGCTTCATCTGGCCAAGATCTTCAGCTCTCACTGGATCGGTTCACAGCTGAATGTGAAATGTGAAGCGACTGGGATGGGAATCAGCACCTCCAAGTCCGAGTCCATGGTTCTCGCCCGGAAAAGGGTGGAGTGCCATCTCCGGGTTGGGGAGGAGATCTTGCCCCTAGTGGAGGAGTTCAAATACCTCCGAGTCTTGTTCACGAGTGAGGGAAGAGTGGATCGTGAGATCGACAGGCGGATCGGTGCGGCGTCTTCAGTAATGCGGACGCTGTATCGATCCGTTGTGGTGAAGAAGGAGCTGAGCCGGAAGGCAAAGCTCTCTATTTACCGGTCGATCTATGTTCCCATCCTCACCTATGGTCATGAGCTTTGGGTCATGATGGAAAGGACAAGATCACGGGTACAAGCGACCGAAATGAGTTTCCTCCGCCGGGTGGCGGGGCTCTCCCTTAGAGTGAGAAGCTCTGTCATCCGGGAGGGGCTCAAAGTAAAGTCGCTGCTCCTCCACATCGAGAGGAGCCAGATAAGGTGGTTCGGGCATCTGGTCAGGATGCCACTTGAACGCCTCCCTAGGGAGGTGTTTAGGGCACTTCCGACCAATAGGAGGCCACGGGGAAAACCCAGGACACGTTGGGAAGACGATGTCTCCCAGCTGGCCTGGGAACGCCTCGGGATCCCCCGGGAGGAGCTGGACGAAGTGGCTGGGGAGAGGGAAGTCTGGGCTTCCCTGCTTAGGCTGCTGCCCCCGCGACCTGACCTCGGATAAGCGGAAGAAGATGGATGGATGGATGGATGGATGGATGGATGGATGGAAGGGACTATGAATATTTGACTGGACTATGGGTGGAGGGAATGTTGTAATGTTAATGTGCCCTTTTTGTTCACGCAACACCGTGACCACCACTAGGTGTTCAGGCGGGGTCCTAGGCAACGGGGCCAGTGGTGTTTTGACAGCAATATAGCTAACGGCTGTGTATAATGTATCTATGTGCTGGGCTTCATTAAGAGCATTACTACAATGTCTTTCATAATGATTGTGAATTATAGGCAACATTCCAAAACAAGTGCAGTTCCCCTTTAAGATTTTGCTTTTCTTTTTTACGGTTTCAAATTATTAGCAGCGTTTGGACAGAGAGGGCTGTTGCCTGTGGGCGGAGCTTACAGAAAGTTGAAATTGAAAAATATGCATTTTTAAATTACCCATGTTTGTCTAGATATAGCCGTGATATTTGACGAAACTCTGGATGGAACAATGCTTAATTACATTTCTATGCAGCGAGAAAAGAGCGACTTTATGTAAGTACAGTTGTATTTATTCATTTAAAACATCAAACACTAGACATGTAAAGCTCTTCTTCCAAAACTTGTGTTGGTGCCAAAACAACTTTTTTTACAGTGTCCATTTTTTCCCCGTACGAAATCTTAGTGGCAGTGTTTTGGCTGAAAGATGCTGACACAATTGTTACTGGATACTCTCTAATACACTTTTCAGCCTTGGAGACTTTGTATGTGTAAGTAATATGTAAATATAATTATTTGATACCTGTTTATATTGACAAATACGCCGTTTTAGATTACAATATTGGTTACGCTCACACTGCCGTGTCGAATGTCCAATCCTGATTTTTTGTCAAATATGATTTTTTCAGTCGCCGTTCACATTACAATAAATAATGTGATTTCTAATGTGAATGCAATCTGACTTGCATGCGAACATGACGTCGCACACCCTGCAGTTTTTACAGAAGTAAACATGGCTTCAACTTTAGTAAATGTGGCAATTTCAAGGATTTTGTGCATTTCATTTGTCAACATTTTCTGAATGAAATTATTGCGCACAGAAGATTAAAAAGGAACAGGACAAGCAGTTTAGGTATTTTATAACCGTTAATCCATCCATCCATCCATTTTCTACCGCTTATTCCCTTTGGGGTCGCGGGGGGCGCTGGAGCCTATCTCAGCTACAATCGGGCGGAAGGCGGTGTACACCCTGGACAAGTCGCCACCTCATCGCAGGGCCAACACAGATAGACAGACAACATTCACACTCACATCCACACACTAGGGCCAATTTAGTGTTGCCAATCAACTTATCCCCAGGTGCATGTCTTTGGAGGTGGGAGGAAGCCGGAGTACCCGGAGGGAACCCACGCAGTCACGGGGAGGACATGCAAACTCCACACAGAAAGATCCCGTTAATTTCGATGAATAATACTTTTTGATGACGTTCTGGTTGGATGACAGGGGATGCAAAACAATAACAATACTGAAATAAACTGCAACAAAAAACAGTGCAATACATTTTCATACCATGGTCACTACTGCCTAGTTTCTCTTGTTATATTCTTATTTTTACTGTTATATTTGTGTCAAGTTCTCCAGGTTTTTTCACAGCCTTGCCCGAACTTGAAAGGGCCAGTTGGACTCAGGAAGGACTCAAAGGGACAACTCAATCCTTTTTCCTTGTGATTTATTGATGTTTGATTTGAAGCAATAAAATAAAGTGGGTTATCGGTGTAGATGAATGGATGAACAAAATGAATAGTCGAATAGTGGAATAGTTGAATAGCTTGGGATAGCTGAATAGTAGATTAGCTGAATAGGTGAATAGGTGAATAGCAGAATAGTGGGGGTTGAATAGGTTGATAACCTTAACCAAACAGAAAAAAAAACACATTAGTGTTTCATAAACATACATCATAATACATGCTTTGCTTTCCTTTAAATCAATCCAAACAAATTAATTTCCACTGATAGGGTCCAGGTTTAAGAATGAATTTAAACATTTCCAACAATATGAATGAAATTAAATTTAAACAATCCATCCTAATTATAAGAATAAACTTAAACATCACAGATACTTTTTAAAATTTACTTTCAGTCAACTTAAACAATTGTGTAAACATCAGTGGAATTATCTTCTTTAAAGATTCTCCCCAGTGAAATTATCTTCTCTCCCTTGGTTTCCTCACCAGTTGCGTCTTCTGAGTCCAAACAGGAGCTGTCTTCCTTCCACTTAGCAGCATGTCAAAGGGGTGACTGACTGAAGCTCAAACATTTTGAGCATGTGCTCTGAGCAGGTGAACTCAATCAAACCAATCTGTTGGAAGCAGGTGGAGATTTTCAGCCCTCAGCTCTCACTGTTGCCCCTTCAGGCCTGGAGTGTGCTCTACAAATCAGTGGTGTTTGTGCTGCTCTGTACTTTGACTTGACAATTTGTATTCTTATTGTTATATTTTTTATTTTATGTCTATTTATTGTCACGGTCCGGACACGCGTCAGTGCGCATTCATCTGTGTGCTGTACCGAGCGCAGCTCCAAGAGCGTGCAAAGCCCGCCCCAGACCAGCGGCAGCGAACAGCTGCAATCAATCGCCGGCAATCTGCACACCTGGAGCTGATGATCAGACCTGCCTTCAAAAGTCTGCACAACCTGCCTTCCCTCGCCGGAATACAACCTTCTGTTGCCGTGTTGACCTTGCTGTGTGTCTCGTCATTCCTCGTTTCCCCCCCTCCCCCTGCTTCCAGGACTGCCTCTTGCACCTCTACCTCCCGCATGAACACAGACATCTTGATGCCTCTCTGTCAGCCCAACGGACCTCCCGCTTGTCTCACAAACCTTCCTCTGTCTTGTCCCCGGTCTCGATTCAACACTACGGTAAAACATTCAAGTCGGCTGCGTGGCGAAGTTGGTAGAGTGGCCGTGCCAGCAATCGGAGGGTTGCTGGTTACTGGGGTTCAATCCTCGCCTTCTACCATCCTAGTCACGTCCGTTGTGTCCTTGGCTCCTGATGGCTGCTGGTTAGCGCCTTGCATGGCAGCTCCCGCCATGAATGGGTGAATGTGGAAATACTGTCAAAGCGCTTTGAGTACCTTGAAGGTAGAAAAGCGCTATACAAGTATAACCCATTTATCATTTATCATTTATTAATTCTCACACCAAGTCTACACCACACAGTCTTGGATATTAGTTCACATTCCATTTCCTTAGTTTGTATTATTTAATTATTATATATATTGTGTGTATATATATATATATATATATATATATATATATATATATATATATATGTATATACATATATATATACACAATATATATAATAATTAAATAATATATATATATATAATAAAGCATTGAGCCTTACTGCCCCCTTGTGGAACTGTGCCGTACATTTATACCCCCATTATTTACTTTTTCCTTTTTAAATTTGTTCTCAATTCAGTATACTGCTGCTGGAATTTGTATTTTCCTGAGGGAACTCTCCTGAAGGAATCAATAAAGTACTATACATCTATCTATTGAGGACGCATCACATGTACAAACCCCGTTTCCATATGAGTTGGGAAATTGTGTTAGATGTAAATATAAAGGGAATACAATGATTTGCAAATCCTTTTCAACCCATATTCAATTGAATGCACTACAAAGACAAGATATTTGATGTTCAAACTCATAAACTTTTTTTTTTTTTTTGCAAATAATAATTAACTTAGAATTTCATGGCTGCAACACGTGCCAAAGTAGTTGGGAAAGGGCATGTTGACCACTGTGTTACATCACCTTTCCTTTTAACAACACTCAATAAACATTTGGGAACTGAGGAGACACATTTTTTAAGCTTCTCAGGTGGAATTCTTTCCCATTCTTGCTTGATGTACAGCTTAAGTTGTTCAACAGTCCGGGGGTCTCCGTTGTGGTATTTTAGGCTTCATAATGCGCCACACATTTTCAACGGGAGACAGGTTTGGACTACAGGCAGGCCATTCTAGTACCCGCACTCTTTTACTATGAAGCCACGTTGATGTAACACGTGGCTTGGCATTGTCTTGCTGAAATAAGCAGGGGCGTCCATGGTAACGTTGCTTGGATGGAAACATATGTTGCTCCAAAACCTGTATGTACTTTTTAGCATTAATGGCGCCTTCACAGATGTGTAAGCTACCCATGTCTTGGGCACTAATACACCCCCATACCATCACAGATGCTGGCTTTTCAACTTGGCGCCTATAACAATCCGGATGGTTCTTTTCCTCTTTGGTCCGGAGGACACAACGTTCACAGTTTCCAAAAACAATTTGAAATGTGCACTCGTCAGACCACAGAACACTTTTCCACTTTGTATCAGTCCATCTTAAATGAGCTCAGGCCCAGCGAAGCTGACGGCGTTTCTGGGGGTTGTTGATAAACGGTTTTCGCCTTGCATAGGAGAGTTTTAACTTGCACTTACAGATGTAGCGACCAACTGTAGTTACTGACTTTGGGTTTCTGAAGTGTTCCTGAGCCCATGTGGTGATATCCTTTACACACTGATGTCACTTGTTGATGCAGTACAGCTTGAGGGATCGAAGGTCACGGGCTGAGCTGCTTACGTGCAGTGATTTCTCCAGATTCTCTGAACCCTTTGATGATATTACGGACTGTAGATGGTGAAATCCCTAAATGCCTTGCAATAGCTGGTTAAAAAAGTTTTTTTTTAAACTGTTCAACAATTTGCTCACGCATTTGTTGACAAAGTGGTGAATGACTGAGCATTTCATGGAATCTACTTTTATACCCAATCATGGCACCCACCTGTTCCCAATTAGCCTGCACACCTGTGGGATGTTCCAAATAAGTGTTTGATGAGTATTCCTCAACTTTATCAGTATTTATTGCCACCTTTCCCAACTTCTTTGTCACGTGTTGCTGTCATCAAATTCTAAAGTTAATGATTATTTGCAGAAAAAAAAAATGTTTATCAGTTTGAACATCAAATATGTTGTTTTTGTAGCATATTCAACTGAATATGTGTTGAAAATGATTTGCAAATCATTGTATTACGTTTATATTTACATTTAACACAATTTCCCAACTCATATGGAAACAGGGTTTGTATTAGCAATGTATATCCAGATACGAAAGATGCCTTTGTCGGACATTCGGAATTGCACTGTTCACACTGACATGAAAAAATACGATACGGGTTGCATATGGGCAAAATGATCGAAATTGACTTGCAGTGTGAACAAGGCCATAGTTTAATGAAGGACACTTTTTACGTATGTCTCGCTTGTGTGCTGTTGCGTCCTTAGCTGTTGCGTAGCTGCTAGCTCCTAGTGACTTACCATGTTTACCTTTTGTAAATGACTTGACTAACATAGAAGAAAAGACCAACCTTGTGTGCTTATTGGAGGACATTTAGATGTTAATTGGCTGTCCAGCTTTGCACAAGTAAACGCTCTGCAGTACAGCTTGTATCAGACATTTTGCATGCAAGCTGATGCTTTTTTTTTTTAATCAATATCGAATTGGGACACCCCTAGAAGGTACCGTATTGTGCATGCTCACTGCTTGGATCACAAAAGCTTGTGGGATTTGTTTGGATGTGGCCTGTTGTCATGCTCTGTTGTATCAGATCATGCCTTATCCTGAGTTTCTTGGTATTTTTCTGTGTGTAGTTTTAGTTCCTGTCTTGCGCTCTTATTTTGTGGTTTTCACTTAATGTTTTCTCCTTTCCGGCAGCAGCTTTACGCCTGCCTTTGAGCACCTTTCCCCTCACCTGTTTTCTGTTGGTAATTATCACTATTTAAGTTAAGCTTGAGACACCATTTCTTTTTCGGGACTTTGTTTTGTACAAATGTACTTCTTGTAGCCGCACGTCTTGCGCTGTAAGTTTGTTCTTTGTTCCAGCATTCCGTTCATTATTGTTGCAGCCTTCTTATGCTATTAGAGCATTTCCCTGCTCTCGCTTTTTGATAATGTAAATCTCCACATTAAATACTTGAAATTGCACGCTGCCTCCTCGGTCTTCTGCATCTTTGGAACATGCCAGTAATCGCCATCATGCTACCTGAGCGTCACACATCGTTTGGAATGTAGGCGATAAATGTTTGTGGGGTAAGGAAACAAATAAAATGATAGACATCCTTCAATTATGGAATTTTACGGAGTTGATCAATGGATACTGATCACTGATATTTTATACCAGTATCCGAAAAACTTGAAGAATCCGCTTTTGTCCACAACAAAGACAGGTAGTGGCAAAAAAGATCAACGTTGATAGACAAGCGAGGATGATGTCATTATATGACTAAGATCACAGCATGGCCTAAATGTCCAATGTGATGATGCTCTTAAATGAAAGTGCAGTTCCTCGTGTCGATGGAAGGAAACAAATAATGAGGGTAAAACCGCTGGGTCTGCATTGAAACTTTTAGTTCCTCCATTGCTAGACCGTAACTTCGGACATGATTGACATTACCTGACACTGTTGGACATTCCACTTGTGTCTCTACGTGTGAAGAAACCAAGGAGGCCATCTTGTTGTTGTGAAGACATCAAAGTGAACTTCCTGTGAGCTGGCCAGTAAAAGGTGGGAAAGACTCACATCGTCTCGTTTGTCCACAGTGTGGCAGCTTGTTTGGTCTCTGTGCTGGCGAGCGGATTTAATACACGCCTCTGCCTCTGTGATATATGTTTTGTAATAAAATCCATGTGTCTCCAGAAATGCTGCCTCACTGATAAGCTCTGCGCTGAAAACTCTGTCAGATCACGACAGGCCGCCATATTTCACAGTGACACACACAGTCTTCACCGTGTTGAAGGCCACCTTTTTTCTTACTCTTTGGTTTGGGTTCTTGGTGCCAATTAGTGTTAGGTGGTATAGACCATATACATGATATACATTTGGAAGACGATACAGTTTTTAATACTATCGTCAGATCGTGATAAGGCATGTTGATGACACATTCTAGTAGTATCGATACCAAATATAGTATCAGTATATGGTCAATACTACAATGATTTTTCATTATTTTATTTTATTTTTTTAATTAAAGGCCTACTGAAATGCAATTTTCTTATTTAAACGGGGATAGCAGGTTCATTCTATGTGTCATACTTGATAATTTCGCGATATTGCTATATTTTTGCTGAAAGGATTTAGTAAAGAACATCGACGATAAAGTTCGCAACTTTTGGTCGCTGATAAAAAAGCCTTTCCTGTACCGGAAGTAGCAGACGAGTAGCGTGACGTCACAGGTTGTGGAGCTCCTCACATCCGCACATTGTTTACAATCATGGCCACCAGCAGCGAGAGCGATTCGGACCGAGAAAGCGACGATTTCCCCATTAATTTGAGCGAGGATGAAAGATTTGTGGATGAGGAAAGTGAGAGTGAAGGACTAGAGGGCAGTGGGAGCGATTCAGATAGGGAAGATGCTGTGAGAGGCGGGTGGGACCTGATATTCAGCTGGGAATGACTAAAACAGTAAATAAACACAAGACATATATATATATATACTCTATTAGCCACAACACAACCAGGCTTATATTTAATATGCCACAAATTAATCCCGCATAACAAACACCTCCCCCCTCCCGTCCATATAACCCGCCAATACAACTCAAACACCTGCACAACACACTCAATCCCACAGCCCAAGGTACCGTTCACCTCCCCAAAGTTCATACAGCACATATATTTCCCCAAAGTTACGTACGTGACATGCACATAGCGGCACGCACGTATGGGCAAGTTTTGGAAGCGTACTCACGGTACCGCGTCTGCGTATCCAACTCAAAGTCCTCCTGGTAAGAGTCTCTGTTGGCCCAGTTCTCCACAGACCAATGGTAAAGATTGACTGTCATCTTCCGGGAATGTAAACAATGAAACACCGGCCGTGTTTGTGTTGCTGAAGTCGGCCGCAATACACCGCTTCCCACCGACAGCTTTCTTTTTTGCTGTCTCCATTGTTCATTAAACAAATTGCAAAAGATTCACCAACACAGATGTCCAGAATACTGTGGAATTTTGCGATGAAAACAGACGACTTAATAGCTGCCCACCATCCTGTCTCAAAATGTCCTCTACAATCCGCGACGTCACTCGCTGACGTCATCGTACTGAGACGTTTTCAGCAGGATATGTCGCGCAAAATTTAAAATTGCACTTTAGTTAACTAACCCGGCCGTATTGGCATGTGTTGCAATGTTAAGATTACATCATTGATATATAAACTATCAGACTAAGTGGTCGGTAGTAGTGGGTTTCAGTAGGCCTTTAAGATGGCGCTGCGGATGGCTGCCACAGTACTGCACTCTCTTGTAGTTGTTGCATTTTTCTTTATTTAAAGTTAAAGTTAAAGTACCACTGATAGTCACACACACACTAGGTTTGGTGAAAGTACTCTCTGCATTTGACCCATCCCCTTGTTCCACCCCTTGGGAGATGAGGGGAGCAGTGAGCAGCAGCGGTGGCCGCGCTCGGGAATCATTTTGGTGATTTAACCCAATTCCAACCCTTAATGCTGAGTGCAAAGCAGGGAGGTAATGGGTACCATTTTTATAGTCTTTGGTATGACTCGGCCGGGGTTTAAACTCATGACCTACCGATCTCAGGGCGGACACTCTAACCACAAGGCCACTGAGCAGGCTTATTCAGTATTCTGCTGCCCTCCTCTGGTCTCTTTGACCAGAGAAGAACTATTAAACATTAGGCAGTCCTCTGCTGAAGTCTTTTCACCTTTATACTCTCTAGAGACTCGGCCGTAGACAGGAAAAAAAAGCAGGCGCGTTCGTAAACTGAGACTGCAGGGATTATGCACTGAACAGGCGAATGTCCACTCCCAAGCTACTAAGATGGATGAACTGCTGCTCCTAAACACCAGAAACATGGATTTTTGCAGATCCGCCACCCTGTGTTTTACCGAACCCTGGCTCAGTGAACCCATTCCTACGGACTTTCAGCTCTTCAGAGAGGATCAAGTAAAATAGCTTTCAGGGAAGACATAGTCAGACGGAATATGCTCCTTAACAAAGGTTGGTGCACAGATGTCCCGGTGTTGAAGCAGACAACATGCCCACATCTGGAGAGTTTTTTTCTTATAAATTTCATAACTTTTTATTCACTGCAGGAGTTGTCTTCGCGTATTATGGTCTGTGTTTGCATCTCGCCTCAGCCTTGCATAACAGAAGCGTTACAGCACCTGGCAAACTATGTTGCAGATGTGGAGAAAATCCTGACTCCCTGCTAATCATTCCAGGGGATATTAACAGAGCTAATTTAACCGCCCCACACACTTTTTTTTTTGTCCTGTCCAGCTTCTCAGGCAAATCATATTGTTAATGTAGATGCCCATATCGGCTGTACAATTTTACTTTACAAAAGAGAAGTCTTATTTGTATTTGACTTTATTAAATGGATTTATATTAATGTTTGGCGCAGTCGGACCAAAGCAAGAGGAAACAGAAAAATAAACAAAATAAGACAGAGAGGGAAATTGCGGGGACAGGAGGGGGATAAGACAGAGAGACAACAACATTAAAAACAACAAACACAAAAATAACAGAAAAGCATCAGTAAATACGATATATACAAATATGATACAAAAAGTGATAGCAAAGAAGCAGTTTGTGAAGTAAATATTAATTCCAAAGAAATGACAATGAACACTATTTCACTACAAATGGAGTATTATAAATACCAATAGAAATAGCACTATTGATAAAGAATAATAGCAATAATTGCCTCAATTATCAACAATACAATTGTTTCAAATGCAACAATACATGTATGTAATGATACTTTTAAATACAAAAGAAAGCAGATAAATGGAGGGGAAGAAAGAGATGCAAACTGTAATACCCTTGTATTGAGTGTTGTAATAACAATAGGTTAAGCTTTGTCAGTGTGCCATGTTTTAGTCAGTTTCACCTAGGGCAACAACCTTAATATATGTTTGATGAAACGTGATTATATGCATGAGTGTATGTATGTACAGTATATGTACTTGTATATGTACAGTATGTGTATATGTATGTTTGTACAGTGAATGTATATGTACAGTATGTATATATGTACATGTACTGTATGTTTGTACAGTGAATGTATATGTACATGTATGTGTATATGTATGTTTGTGGCGGGGACGGCGTGGCGAAGTTGGGAGAGTGGCCGTGCCAGCAATCTTAGGGTTACTGGTTCAATCCCCACCTTCTACCATCCTAGTCACGTCCGTTGTGTCCTTGAGCAAGACACTTCACCCTTGCTCCTGATGGGCCTGGTTAGCGCCGTGCATGGCAGCTCCCGCCATCAGTGTCTGAATGTGTGTGAGTGAATGGGTGAATGTGGAAAATAGTGTCAAAGCGCTTTGAGTTCCTTAAAAAGGTAGAAAAGCACTATACCAGTATGACCCATTTACTATTTGTACAGTGAATGTGCGAGTGGATGTACGAACTTTGAGTATGTAGGTATGTACTGTATGTGTATATGTATGTGGGAGCGTAGGTACGTATGAATGTATGCATGTATGGATAACGGTGTGTACGTGAGTATATATGTGTATCTGAATGTACAATATATTTGACTCCCAGTGTGTGGGAGCCAGAGTATGGCCCCAGCCACCCAGAGAGCCCAACCCACAAACAGCAGATGTGGCACCCAGGGAACAAGGGACCACAGCCAGGCCGGCCAGCGACAGGAACCCCAGAGCCCGGCCCACCGTGCCGCCCGGAAGAGCCAGCAGCAGTCCGCAGACAGACACGCCCGGCAGGGGACAAGGCACGGGAGAAGCAGGGGACAGCCAGTCCTCAAGCCAGCGAAAGACCACACCCCGCATGGACAGAAAGGCGTGACGCCCCGCCCGAGGGGCCCAGAAACTCCCCGCAACCGGACGTGAAGACTTCCCCCGTCCCACCATTAACCGGGCCCCCACGAGCCCAATCCCCATCCCCCGGAGAGCATGGTACCGCCCGCCCCAGGCCACCCCAGCCAAGTCGGCCGCCGCAGGACCACCCAGTACGGGGCCATGGGAACCACCCACCCCACCCGCAGGGACCCCAACGATGAAGATGGAACAACCAACAACCGCCCTGTCGAACGGGAAAAATTAAAATAAAATAAAATATACTAAAAAATAAATAAATATACATAAAAAAGAGAATTAAAAGAAGATCACAGACACACTGACACACAAGATCACCACCCCAGCAGCTAGCCAACTTGCAGCACCTCGGAATACCTTGCAGCACCAAGCTACCACAATAGACGCGGGGACTAGACCCAGCAGGCCCCAACCAAGACGGGCACCCGGAAGGGATGTACGGTGGACCCAGGAGCTCCAGACACGCAGCCCAGATGCAGTAGCCTGAGGCGCCGACCCTCAGGCCCAGAGCGTACCCCCAGAAATATATTATATATATATATAAATATATATATGTATATATATATATATATATATACTTACTTACTTGATCCTCTTCGTTCCTGACGGGACATAAGGCTTCGACGATCTGCCTCCATTTGGACCTGTCTTGAGCAACATGCTGTGCCTCGCCCCAGGTTAGGTTCATCTCCTTCAGCTCAGCTGTCACCGTACGCCGCCACGTGTTCTTGGGCCGGCCTTGCTTCCTTTTCCCAGGTGGAATCCAACGTAGTGCGATCTTGGGGATGCGGTCTTAGTCCATCCTCAGAACATCCCCAAGCCATTGGAATCGGCAGCATTTGATCTCTAGCACCACACTGTTGCACTTGGTCTTCTTGTATAGATGTGCATTGGCTATTTTCTCGGGCCAGAAGATTTGACAGAGTTTCCTGAGGCATCCATTGTGGAAGGCTTTGACTTTTTTCATGTCGTAGGATGTTACTCGCCAGCACTCCGTGCCGTACAACAATACAGATTTTACATTACTGTTGTAAAGTCGGACCTTTGTTCTTAAGCTATATTGCTTGGACTTCCAGATGGTGTGTAGCCAAGCAAAAGCACCCTGTGCCTTTCCGAGTCTTGCTCTAATGTCCTTTTGTGCAGCGTTGTCCTTACTGACGAGACTTCCCAGATAGGTAAAGTTCTCAACATAGTCGAGAACACACCTCAGGCCAACCCGACCCCGCGGCAGCCGGCTCCCCCGGCACCCAGGACCTCCCACCCACAGAGAAAGACCCTAGGGGCAGAGCCACAGCCCTGGCCCCCATGGGAGTCAGGTCAGGAAATTAATTAGCAGTGCCCAAAGAGATCGGAATTCTGTCAGTTGTTGCTTTGATTCAGCAGACATTCTTTCCATAACTACATAATCGAATAAAAGGTTTTTGTAAAGGTTTATACTTAAATTATTTTTTTTATTTCCAATTCATGAGAATAGTTTTCTTGGCGATGCCTAATGCGTTGACAAGGAGGTATGTTCTGTTTATATCAAGATCAGTTGCGGAGAGATCACCCAACAGGGAGACTGCGGGGGAGATGGGTATAGTAATCTCTCAGGCAAATGACAGGTTCTCGCACACTCCATGCCAAAAGTTATTCACGGGAGCACAGGACCACATTGAATGTAAGTAGTTATCTACCTTATTATGTGAGCAGTGTACACACATGTTAGAGTCAGCTAAACCCATTTTATACATTCTTAGACCGGTGTAATGTATTCTGTGAAGTATTTTGAGCTGAATCAGTCGTAAATTTGGATTCTTAATCAAACGAGAAGTATTGAGGCATATTTGTTTCCAGAATTCTGGGTCACAGCTTGTGGATACGTCTGAGTGCCATTTGGAAGTTGGGATACCTATTGTGTTATCTATTTTTGATAATAAAGCATATAATTTGGATAAAGCTTTGGGGGAAGATGTTTTGAAGAATTTAACGGTCGTGGGATTACCTTCTCATGTTGCCCCACACACTTGAACACTGCTACACAACAGTAGAGGACTCTTATCGCTCTGTTGCCCTAGCAGCTTTTTAACTCTGTGATCACTGTCTGATTTACCTCATCCCAACCTACAGGCAGCAGTTAGAAACTGCTAAACCTAGTAAGGACTGTGAAGAGAAGGTCAAATGAGTCATGGCAGCAGTTACAGGCTTGCTTTGATCGTGGCGTGTCTTTGAAGTTGCATCAGACCATGTTGACAAACTCACTGACGCTGTAACATTATACATCTGCTTCTGTGAGGACATTTGTGTGCAGAACAGAACCTTCTGCACATACAACAAACACAAGCCCTGGTTTACACCTCAGGCCAAGTAGGACGCCTCCAGGAGTATGGACTGGGTCCTGTTCAAGCAGGCCAGGAAAAAACTGGCAATGGAGTTCAGAGTAACTTCTCAGCCAACGACCCCTCAGCAGTTTGGAATGGCCTGCGAGAGGTCACCAACTACAAGAAACCAGCATCCCACCCTGCAGGTAACAATAGACTGGCTGAGGACATGAACAGGTTCTATAGCAGGTTTTCACAACCATCACCCCACCACTCAGTCTCTGCCCTGCCTGCACAGACTGCAACGGGCAATTAAGACTGCAGATAAGATCATCGGTGTTGACCTTGCCCACATCCAGGACTCATACTGGTCCAGGGTCAGGAAACTGGCAGGTAGCATCGCTGCAGACCCCTCACTCCCTGGTCAAAAACTGTTCAAAGTCCTACCCTCCGGCAGGCGTGACAAATCACAGAACACCATAGCAACCAGTCATAAGAACAGTTTATTTCCTCTGGCTATCAGTCCAGTGAACCCTGTGTATTAACTCTGGAACTAATCTGTCACTGTGAATGTATTAACTCATTGTGGAAGACTCTTGCTTCCGGGTGGGTTCTAAGGACCATCCAAGGACGACATTGTCGTGAGCAGGTTTGACTTCTTTATTTATCAATATCAAAAAGTCTTTTGCTGGCCGCTTTTCAGCTCCGGCTCCACCTGCTGCTCGATCCGCCTCCCGCTTTTCAGCCGGCCGCGTCTTCGTTGTCGTCTTCTTGCTCTCGTTCGCTCCTCGTGCACTGCTGTGTGTCTTGCCTCTGGCTCTCCACCTCCTTCCCCGTCTCTCTCGGCTGTCACGCTTTTATACACAGACAGGAGATTATCTGATTGTGCCCAGCTGCTCGACCCACGCACCTGTAGTCCATTTGGACGCGAGTCCACAGGCCACGCCTCCTCGCCGTCATCTTGGAGCGGACCCCGGTGTCGGACCGCCGGCCCCGCCTCCCCACAGTCCTCCATCGCCGGACGCAAGTCGGGCTTCCGCCCGGCTAAGTCTACTCCCCCCATTTCGAGGGAGTGGGAAGTGGGACGGTCAGGCTCCCCTGTAGCCCCGGTGTTTTCCTGTGTGTCCTTTTCTTCTTCTGTATTTACTTCTTCATTTACCTCTTCTTACGTGTTCTTTTCTCCTTCTTGTCTAACCCTTTCTTCTTCTGTACCTTGTTTGCCTTTGTCTTTATCTTTGTTTCTTGTCCTTCCACTTCCACATCCCAATCTCCGTCATCATCTTCATCTTGTTGAGCACATAAATGGTTTTCCTCCCGTGCCTCTTCTTCCACCACTTCATCTTCTTCCACCACTTCTTCTTCTTCTTCCATCACTTCTTCTTCTTCTTCTTCTTCCACCACTTCTTCTTCTTCATCCACCACGTCTTCCTCTTCTTCCACCACTTCTTTGGGGGGGCCACTCGCCACTCCCCGCCTGGCCCTCTAGCACCTGCAGGAGCTTCAATTGTTGACGGGACTCTTCGAGTCACTGGCGGCTGCCTGCCACCAGGTCCGTGAGCGCCCCCACGAGAGCCCACAGTAGCTCATCCTCCCCCGCCTCCGATGGTCCTTCCCGATTGGGCGCCAAATGTGGAAGACTTTTGCTTCCGGGTGGGTTCTAAGGACCATCCAAGGACGACATTGTCGTGAGCAGATTTGACTTCTTTATTTTTCAATATCAAAAAGTCTTTTGCTGGCCGCTTTTCAGCTCTGGCTCCACCTGCTGCTCGGTCCACCTCCCGCTTTTCAGACGGCCGCGTCTTCGTCATCGTCTTCTTGCTCTCGTTCGCTCCTCGTGCACTGCTGCGTGTCTTGCCTTTGGCTCTCCACCTCCTTCCCCGTCTTTCTCGGCTGTTACGCTTTTATACACAGACAGGAGATTATCTGATTGTGCCCAGCTGCCCGACCCACGCACCTGTAGTCCATTTGGACGCTGGTCCGCAGGCCACGCCTCCTCGTCGCCATCTTGGAGCGGGCCCCGGAGTCGGACCGCCGGCCCCGCCTCCCCACACTCATGCTGACGTTGTCATCTTTTTGCTTTTCTCCATTCGACACTGAACCATTATTTACTAGCCTTGTACATATAAGTAATTATTTAGACTTTAGTTTAATTCCTTGTGTGTTTGTAATAATAAAACATTTTGATTTAATCAGAATCAGCTTTATTGGCCAAGTATGGTAGAGTTAGGGCAGCACAGTGGTACAGAGGTTAGGTCGTGTGCCTCACAATACGAAGGTCCTGGGTTCGATCCTGGGCTCTGGATCTTTCTGTGTGGAGTTTGCATGTTCTCCCTGTGAATGTGTGTGTTCCTTACGGGTACTCTGGCTTCCTCCCACTTCCAAAGACATGCACCTGGGGATAAGTTGATTGTCAACACTAAATTGGCCCTAGTGTGTGAATGTGAGTGTGAATGTTGTCTGTCTAGCTGTGTTGGCCCTGCGATGAGGTGGTGACTTGTCCAGGGTGTACGCTGCCTTCCGCCCAGCTGAGATAGGCTCCAGCACCCTTCCGTGACTCCAAAAGGGACAAGCGGTAGAAAATGGATGGATGCTTCATACTTTTTTATTGCCGTGTTGGTTGGCTTGTCGGGTGTGGGCCTGGGGTGCCCTTGCGCCCTGCCGCGCCGGCCTGTGGCACCGCCCTTTGCGCCCGGTGTCAAACCGTCGTCTGGGGCGGGCTTGTCAGGAGTTGTCCCTGGGTGATGGGGGTGCGCGGCCGGACCTGTGGGGGTTGGGGGAGGAGATCGGCTGGTTCTCAGTGAGCCATACTTGCCAACCTTGAGACCTCCGATTTCGAAAGGTGTGGGGGTGGGGGGCGTGGTCGGGTGCGGGGGTCGTGGTTGGGGGCGTGGTTGAGAGGGGAGGAGTATATATATATATATATATATATATATATATATATATATATATATATATATATATATATATATATATGTATACTTTAATGTATGTGTATATATGTGCATATATATGTATATATGTGTATGTGTATGTATATACATATCTGTATATATATATATATATGTATATGTATATGTATATATGTGCATATATATGTATATATGTATATGTATATATGTGCATATATGTATATATGTGTATGTGTGTGTATATATTTGTATATATGTGTAATATGTGTATGTGTGTGTATATATATGTATATATATATGTATGTGTATATATATATATATATATATATATATATATATTAGAGATGCGCGGATAGGCAATTATTTCATCTGCAACCGCATCACAAAAGTCGTCAACCATCCGCACCCACCCGAACTAACATTTAATTAAACCCGCACCCGCCCGCATCCGCCCGTTGTTATATATCTAATATAGACGATGCAAGGCATTAGTGAGGTTATAAAGCTTTTGCCTGTTAAAGAAAGGAGACTGATCCAATGCAGCAGAGACATGATCAATGCGTGCCACGCTGTCACGGCCCAGACGCACACAAGTGCGCAATCATCTGGGAGCCGCGATGAGCGCACCTCCAAGATAGTGGAGGTGCGATGTCCCTCGCACCCACGGCGGCTCCACCCGGGCTCGCACCCGAGGCTTCAGCGCGCACCGCGGCGGCCATCCTACTCGTCGCGGCCTAGCCCTCGCGGCTCTCGCTGCCGGCGACGGCCGGGTATGGGCCCGACGCTCCAGCGCCATCCATTTTCAGGGCTAGTTGATTCGGCAGGTGGGTTGTTACACACTCCTTAGCGGGTTCCGACTTCCATGGCCACCGTCCTGCTGTCTATATCAACCAACACCTTTTCTGGGGTCTGATGAGCGTCGGCATCGGGCGCCTTAACCCGGCGTTCGGTTCATCCCGCAGCGCCAGTTCTGCTTACCAAAAGTGGCCCACTCGGCTCACCAGGGTGAGCCCCACCCCTTTCGTGAGCGCACTGCGCGCGGAGTGACCCCTGTTACGCGCCCCCGGCAACGGGGGTGGCGGGCAGGTACGCTGCGCGGGCGGAGCGTGCGGAGTGACCCCTGTTACGAGCCCCCGGCCACGGGGGTGGCGGGCAGGTATGCTGCTTACCTGCTGCGCGTGACGCCGGCCGCGGCGAAGGCGGACGAGGCGGGGTGTCGGTGCGGTGGGCGCGGTGGTGACCCTGGACGTGCGTCGGGCCCTTCTCGCAGATCACCTCAGCTACGCCTCCCGGTTTGGGCCCTCTCGGGGGAAGGGGCCTCGGTCCCGGACCCTGGCGAGGCGTCCCTTCTCCGCTCCGTAAAAGTGTCCATCTCTTTTTTTTTTTCTTCTTCTGTTGTGGGATATGCTGCAGGTGCCTCCTTGTTTTTCGTATGTGGGTAACAACATTTAACTATGTATATATATTTCCGAATTGGTTTAACTGCCACCCGCCTGATTCTATTTAAAATCAATTTTTTTTTTATTTCAACCGCCCGACCCGACCCGCGGATAAAATCAAATTTTTTTTTATTTCAACCGCCCGACCCGCGGATAATCCGCGGACTCCGCGGTTGTGTCCGCAAACCGCACATCTCTAATATATATATATATATATATATATATATATATATATATATGTATATGTATATGTATATGTATATATGTGCATATATATGTATATATATATATATATATATGTATATATGTGCATATATATGTATATATGTGCATATATATGTATATATGTGTATGTGTGTGTATATATTTGTATATATGTGTAATATGTGTATGTGTGTGTATATATATATATATATATATATATATATATATATATATATATATATATATATATATATATATATATATATATATATGTCTTAATAAGGTTATCCAAAAAATAGTACTCGATACCGTAGTAGAGCGCAATATATGTATGTGTGGGGAAAAAAAATCACAAGACTACTTCATCTCTACAGGCCTGTACAGGCCATAATCTCCTGATGATTGAGGGAACCCCCTCATGAAACAGGCCTGTAGAGATGAAGTAGTCTTGTGATTTTTTTTCCCACACATACATATATATATATGTATATATATATATATATGTGTGTATGTATATGTATATATGTATGTATTTATATTTCTGGGGGTACGCTCTGGGCCTGCTTGTCAGGCGGGGGTCGGCGCCTCAGGCTACTGCATCCGGACTGCGTATCTGGAGCTCCTGGGTCCCACTGTCCATCCCTTCCGGGTGCCCGTCTTGGTTGGGGCCTGCTGGGTCTAGTCCTCGCGTCTATTGTGGTAGCTTGGTGCTGCAAGGTATTCCGAGGTGCTGCGAGTCGGCCAGCTGCTGGGGTAGTGACCTTGTGTGTCAGCATGTCTGTGATCTTCTTTTAATTATTTTTCTGTTTTCTTTTTTTCTTATATATATAATAATAATTATTATTATTATTATTGCTATTTATTTATTTATTTTTTAATATATTTTATTAATATCATTTTTCCCCCCTCCCTCAGGTGGGAACTCGACAGGGCAGTTGCTGGTTGTTCCATTTCCATCGTTGGGGCCCCTGCGGGTGGGGTGGGTGGTTCCCGTGGCCCCGTACTGGGTGGTCCTGTGGCGGCCGACTTGGGTGGGGTGGCCAGGGGCGGGCAGCGCCGCACTCTCCGGGTGTGAGGGGTGGGCTCATGGGGTCCGGTTGCTGGTGGGGCGGGGGCGGTCTTCCCGTCCGGTTGCGGGGAGTGTCTGGGCCCCGCCGGGAGGGGAATCCCGCATTTCTGCCCGTGTGGGGTGTGGTCTCTCGCTGGCTTGAGGTCTGGCTGTCTCCTGCTTCTCTCATGCCTTGTCCTCTGCTGGGTGCTTCTGTCTGCGGCCTGCTGCTGGCTCTTATGGGCGGCACGGTGGGCCTGGCCCTGGGGTTCCTGTCGCTGGCCGGCCTGGCTGCGTGGGGCCGGTGGTCCCTGGTTCCCTAGGCGCCACACCAGCTGTTTGGAGGTTGGGCTCTCAGGGTGGCTGGGGCCGTACTCTGGCTCCCACACACACTGGGAGTCAAATATATTGTACATACAAATACACATATACTCACATACATAGGTACCTACGCTCCCACATACATACACAAATACAGTACATACCTACATACTCAAAGTTTGTATATCCGCACGCACACTCACTGTACAAACATACACATAAACATACTGTACATATACTTTCACTGTACAAACACATGTACATACATACGCTCATGCACATAATCACGTTTCATCAAACATATATTAACGTTGTTGCCCTAGGGTAAACTGGGTAACACATGGCACACTGACAAAGCTTAATCTATTTTTACTATAACAACGCCATTGGTGGATCTACATCAAACATCAACTGTAATGATATCACGTACAATAGCGTATCTAGTCGATACTACTATGATTACATACATTTTTTTTAACATCACAAGATCTTCTTTAGTTTTTTAATTTATTTATATTATGTTTATAAACTCAGGAAATAAGTCCCTGGACACATGAAGACTTTGAATATGACCAATGTATGATCCTGTAATGACTTGGTATTGGATTGATACCCAAATTTGTGGTATCATCCAAAACTAATGTAAAGTATCAAACAACAGAATAAGAAGTGATTATTACATTTTAAAAGAAGTGTTGATAGAACACGGTGAAACAGATAATAAGCAGATATTAACAGTAAATGAACAAGTAGATTAATAATTCATTTTCCACAACTTGTTGTATTTTTTGTATTTCGTGTATTAGATTCAGCAACTAGTGTTTGGATCCCACTGTACGCAATATCTGAAGAGCATGGAAAAAAGCATTTCACTGTGGTGTACTCTGCATGTGACGAATAAAACCCTTGAACCTTGAACCTTGAACTTGTCCTTAATAATTTTTACAAAATAATAGAATGATAAATGACACAATATGTTACTGCATACATCAGCAGACTAATTAGGAGCCTGTTTGTGTTTATTTACTACTAAAAGACAAGTTGTCATGTATGTTTACTATTTTATTTAGGACAAAATTGCAATAATAAACATATGTTTAATGTACCGTAAGATTTTTTTGTTAAAATAAAGCCAATAATGCAATTTTTTGTGGTCCCATTTATTTAGAAAAGTACCAAATAGTACCGAAATACTTTTGGTACCAGTACCGATACCAAAATATTGGTATCGGGATAACACTAATACACACACACCGAGCACCCACTGGCAGAAATATAGATCGGTGCCTATGATTGGACACATTTTGTAATATCACCCAAAACTAATGTAAAGTGTCCAAACAACCGACGAGTAAGTGCTTATGAATTTAAACAGAAGTGTAGATAGAACCATGTTACAACAGAAATTAACCAGATATTAACAATATATTAGCAAGTAGATTAATATTAGTTTTGAGAATTTAATGCAACTGAAAATGATGTAATATGTAACTGAATATGTCAGCGACCAATTTAGGAGCCTTTATAACCCATTTTGATATGTTTCTATTATCATTTATATACCAAATAAAATATGGTGATATATATCGTTACCGCAAGAGGCTGCAATATATTTTGTGCCAAAGATGTTAAGCCTTCTAAAACAGGCCTCCCTTTTCAATTTCAATGCCTAGAACATTCCATTGCGAGGAGGTTAGCTGGCGAGGCCATGTTTTCAGGCAGAGCCTCTAGGAAACGACCGCATGTCAGAGCAACGTGTGTTATCAGTTGCTGTGGCAGTCCTGCAGGCTCACAGATAAGCGAGCGCTCAGCCTTGCACACACATGGCCGACCGGGCTGCTTTGCAGGTGTTTTGCTGCCATGGCAACATCCCAAACACGGCCACGCTTGGAGCCATGACTCGCTGCTTAGAGGGAGTTGCACCTTTGTTGCTGCGGGCCTCTTGACTATGTGCATCACATTTGTTTGTCTCGTTAGTAAGCTGCAAAGAGATTAACGATTAAAAAAACAGTCAAGAAGCAACTTCAATTTGAAGGTTGTCCAAACTAATGATGTGTTGTCAGGATGGTACAAACAACACTCACTGCATTTCCATGCACTAAATCAGTCTGATTTCTTAAATAGTGTTACGGCGCATGCACGTACCATCATTTCCTCCGCAGCAAGCACAGCTAGAAGCACAGCTAGAAGCTCCGCTGAGAGCGCCTCCGGACATGCTCGTTCCGCTCAGACAGGATAATCTGGCAATCTACCATCAGCGCACCTGGATCTAATGAGGCTGGACAGCACAAAGACCAACGCAGCCGACGATCCAGTGCGGGAACGTAGTTCTCTGTCTGACAGTAAGCTTCGCGTCTCTGGCTCCTCTCCTGTGTTTGCTCTCCGTGTACCTCTTCCCCTTGTGCTCACTTGTCCTTGTCGTTTGCCTTGTTCCCGCAGTTTATCTTCCGTCGCCTTGGAAGTGAGCTGTGCGCCTCACTTCCCTGGATCCCCCTCTGGACTCTGACTGCATCCTTCGATCCTCGACCCCCGCTTTGGACACGGACCTTAGGACGACTCTCTTCAACCTCACAGACCTCCCGCTTGGATCACGGACCTTCTTCTGCCCAGCCCCTTTGGACTCGTTTGCCTTTTCAACCAACATGCACAACAACTTCCTGGTAACATTACCTTGTTAATTCCTTCACATAGTCTTGCATGCACACACATAGTAGCATACACACTCCAACACCTCATCAAGCTCAATAAATTCCTATCGAGCAATACTTCCTGTGCCGTGCCGTCCCCTTCCCCCGCCGTACGTAACAAAGAGGTTGTTTTTTTTGTATTTTCACAAAGTGTTAGTTCAAGTGTCCATGCACACTCTCTAATGCGACTTTTGGTCATACGCCCCCCAGTGTGTACACTGGGGGGCGCTTATTTCCTTTTAGCGCAGTTATTATTTTTTTTTTTCTGGGTGACCCATATGACGTTACACTAGGCGGCTGTGGCCTCTGTTGTGATGTTCGCTGTAATATTGACACAGATCTTTTTACGTTGCTAATGGCTATGCTGATGTTAAATAGCAAACAGCATCAAGAAATGATCTTGGATTGCACTATGAACATGACGATTTTACCAAAAAAGTATAGTAGCAGATGCAGGTCCGAAGTAAAGAAAGACTGCTGGCAGATAGTTTTTCAAAGGAAGTTTTGGACCGAGAATCGTGAAAACAAAGCTTTTTAATGTCTCGGAGTTCATTCATAAGGCGGCGAAGGCTCTGTGGATTGATGGAATGAGTTTTAAATCCAAAGAAAAAGACAGTTCGTGCCCCGACTGATACTAGTTGCTATTTTTGTGGACTATCTTGCCAGTTGTGTGGAATACAGAGTTATTGTTAATCAGTTTAGAAATGCTGCTTGAAGAGGTTTGTGTAAGCTTTACTATTCTCCTTGTAATTTATAATACGTGCTTCATTCTCTTTCATATTTCGCTCGGGAGTCCGAGTTAAACCGGCATTCAACATTTCCTTAGTTGCCTTATTAACTAAATCTCTGTTTATTTTTTCCTACCATCGATGCATTTGAAAATGTTCTGTTCTTTTAACTTGTGAAGCAAATAAACAATCTCCTCTTCATTACAATTGTTGCTGTTTTTATTGAATGGTATCTGTATCAGGGTTAAATCCTGCGCTTTGAGATTGGCACATGCGCTGCACACACACACCCTCGAGAGATCTGGTTTCCAATCGCATAATCCAGGTGTGTTAGTCCCACTTTTCAGAAACCGAACACTATCGGATTTAGGTGTTTCCATGGGCTGTAGGAAGCTCACTTAGAGCCGGACTATTCGAGAAATCAGAATATTTTAGTGCATGGATTGATTGATTGATTGAGTTTTTATTAGTAGATTGCACAGTGAAGTACATATTCCGTACAATTGACCACTAAATGGTAACACCCGAATACATCTTTCAACTTATACTATACTATACTATCAGATATATACTATCATCATAATACAGTCATCACACAAGATAATCATCAGAGTATATACATTGAATTATTTACATTATTTACAACCCGGGGTGTGGGATGTGGGGGGGGGGGGGGGGGGGGGTAGGTTTGGTTGTTAACATCACTTCAGTCATCAACAATTGTATCATCAGCAAAATGAACATTGAAACAGTGTAGGTCTGACTTGGTAGGATATGTACAGCAAGAAGTGGACATAGCAAGAGAGAGAGAGAGAGAGAGAGAGAGAGAGAGAGAGAGAGAGAGAGAGAGAGATCAGAAAGCATAAGAAAAAGTATCTACTTTTGATTGTTTACATTTGATTATTAACAATCCGGGGAGGGTGTTAGTTTAGGGTTGAATTTGCCTGGAGGTGTTCTTTTAGTGCGGTTTTGAAGGAGAATAGAGATGTCCTTTCTTTTACACCTGTAGGGTGCGCATTCCATATTGATGTGACATTGAAAGAGAATGAGTTAAGACCTTTGTTAGATCGGAATCTGGGTTTAACGTGGTTAGTGGAGCGCCCCCTGGTGTTATGGTTATGGCGGTCATTTACGTTAAGGAAGTAGTTTGTCATGTACTTCGGTATCAGGGAGGTGTAGCGGATTTTATAGACTAGGCTCAGTGCAAGTTGTTTTACTCTGTCCTCCACCTTGAGCCAGCCCACTTTGGAGAAGTGGGTAGGAGTGAGGTGTGATCTGGGGTGGAGGTCTAGAAGTAATCTGACTAGCTTGTTCTGGGATGTTTGGAGTCTGGATTTGAGGGTTTTGGAGGTGCTAGGGTACCAGGAGGTGCATGCGTAATCGAAAAAGGGTTGAACGAGAGTTTCCGTTAGAATCCTCATGGTGCTCTTGTCGACCAGAGAGGAGATTCTATAGAAATCTCGTTCGTTGATTGACCTTTTTGATTACCTTGGTTGCCATTTTATCACAGGAAAGATTAGCCTCTAGAATGGAACCTAGGTAGGTGACCTCATCTTTCCTGGTGATAACAATGTCACCCACTTTTATAGTGAAGTCATTGACTTTCTTAAGGTTGATGTGGGACCCAAATAGGA
This sequence comes from Nerophis lumbriciformis, assembly GCF_033978685.3. Classification (NCBI taxonomy): domain Eukaryota; kingdom Metazoa; phylum Chordata; class Actinopteri; order Syngnathiformes; family Syngnathidae; genus Nerophis; species Nerophis lumbriciformis. The sequence continues at coordinate 14,884,069 of NC_084585.2, forward strand.
TGGATTCCGTTTTACCCAAGTGTATGGATAGCTTGTTGTCAGCGAGCCAGGTGCAAGTTCTACAGAGTTCAGCACTGAGGATTTTCTCCACCTGTGACTTGTCCTTGTCTGATACCAGCAGGGCCGAGTCATCCGCAAACAAGAACAATTCACAGTCGCATGCTGATGACATGTCGTTTATGTACATTAGGAACAGTAAATGCCCCAATATACTGCCTTGGGGGACTCCATAGCTCACTGAGAGGGGGGGGGGGGGGACACAATGCCGTTCACCTCTACCACCTGTTCCCTCCTCTCCAAGTAAGATTGCATCCAGCTCGATCAGGTTTTGTCAAATCCGATTGCTCTGAGCTTATCCAACAGTATAGCGTGGTTAACGGTGTCAAAGGCCTTCTGAAGGTCCAGCATGACCATGCCGCAGTATTTGCCCTCGTCCACCTCATGTTTGATGTGGTCCGTCAGATAGAGAAGGAATGTGTCAGTGGAGTGATTAGTTCTGAAGCCGGATTGGAATTTGTACATGAGTTTATTAGTGGCAAGGTAATTATCGACATGTTCATAAACTATTTTTTCCATTACTTTCGAAATGGAACTGAGAATAGAAACAGGTCGGTAGTTGCCAGGTTCCAATTTGCTTCCTTTTTTAAAGAGGGGAGGTACTCTTGCTATCTTAAAATCTTTTGGTACTTGTCCTTGTGTAATTGAGAGGTTTATTATGTGCATGATGATTGGGGCAATGGTGGAGGCAGAGTCCCTGAGGAATCTGGAGGGGATATTGTTAAGGCCGGTGGCCTTGTTTGGGTGGAGCGCGCTCAAGTTTTTAAGCACCTCATCAGCTGAGACCATTTCTAATTTGAAATCGTTGTTGGATACTCCTAGCTTTCTGTAGAAGGCTTTAATGTGTTCTACACCAAAGCGACCAGAGTGGTGGGACAGCTTGTTGACTAGAGTTGCGGCTATGCTGGTGAAAAAGGTGATAAGTCTGTTTACTACCTCCATTTTGTCTGTAATGGGGGAGTCACCCCCCTTGAGGTTGATGTTGGTGAGTCTGGTTTTTAGTTTCTGGCTGCAACCGGGAAGCTGGTTGTTGAGGATTTTCCAGAGCTCACGTGGCTTATTTGTGTTTTCCTCTATTTTTTCGTTAATGTCATTTTTTTTTAAAGGATTTAGTCAGGTTGGTTGTCTTATTTCTTAATTTATTGCATTGCTTTTTGAGTGTCGAAAGGAGTGATTTGAGGTTAATATTGGGTTGTTTATCTACTTCACGGGACACGTACCTATCACTCTAGGGGTGTCCTGGTACAACTTTTTCATTTCCAATACACACCGATATTGAAGTAATGGCCCACGCCTATACCAATCCAAAACAATATCATCAGGAATCATACATACTATTATTATTTTGTGATGTGTAATGTTGGAAAAGGTCTGATCAAGTGAAATACGTTAGAGAACAATGGTAGGTATGAAAAACACCTATTTACCAGAGGTGGGACCAAGTCATTGTTTTGCAAGTCACAAGTAAGTCTCAAGTCTTTGCCCTCAAGTCTGAGTCAAGTCCCGAGTCAAGACAGGCAAGCCCCGAGTCAAGTCCAAAGTCAAGACTGGAAAGTCTCAAGTCAAGTCCTAAGTCCTGCATTTTGAGTTTCGAGTCCTTTCAAGTCCTTTTAACCACAGACTAATATATTAACACAGATTGTGTATGCTTTTCAAACGCTGTATTTATTTATTAAAACAAGTGCATTTTAAATTGCAGGAAAGAAAATTGTGCTGACATTGCACTTTATAATAGCACTATTAACCAGTCATTTTAAACATTAACTCATTCCTTTACAGAACAAACACATTGAAAAATAAAGTGCAAATGTACTTATTTGTACAAAAGTGTTAACATTGAAAAAACATGACATATACGTGAACATAACAAAAAAGTTGTACTTTTTATATGTCAGGGCCCTATGCTGCATTGCATTTGCAAAAGACCAAATTAGCCAAGAGTCGGTCAGTCATTTGTGCACAATGGGGGCGTAGTATGATGCCACCATGGCTGAAAACTCGCTCCACTGGAGCACTGGAGGCAGGCACTGCCAAGACTCTCATGGCCACTCGGAACAGTGAAGGAAGAGTCTTCATGTTCAATGCCCAGAACAAAAGGGGGGAGAGAGTTGTTTTGGGTTGGTGCACTACTTGTAAGTGTATCTTGTGTTTTTTATGTTGATTTAATTAAAAAAAGAAAAAAAAAAAAAATTATTTCTTGTGCGGCCCGATACCAATCGATCCACGGACCAGTACCGGGCCGCGGCCCGGTGGTTGGGGACCACTGAGGTAAACAACCAACAGTATGTCAGAAAGCTAGCTAAAACGGTACACATATTCATAATATAGTATACATTTTAACTGACCTTTATTTTACTATTTTTGTCTTTTTTTAGGTGGCTAAAATACGCGGTGCTGCTGACCGCCGTCTAACGTTACGTGTGATATATTGACTAACGTAACCCTGCTTAAAAAAAATCACTGAACAAAAAGTATGAATAAGGTAGTGAACTGCAACAGATTCCCGTGTTTGCAATAACGTTATAACGTTAGCAGTGAGTTTACAGCCTCACTGATTTAACTACACAGCAAATAAAAGTCACGTTACTTAGCCAATAAACGTTATCTTACATTCAAAACTTACCGTTCTTTGTGCAACTTCAAATGCCGGACGAAGTTGGAAGTTGTTGCCTCTCCATCAGTAATTTTCGAACCGCATGTGTTGCATACTGCAAACAGTTTTGTGTTGACCACCTCGTAATTTTTATACCCAAACAAAATTATTTTAGGTATCATTTTTTTGTTCACTGGCGTGTGGTTTGGACATGTCTTCTTCGTTGGTTGTCCTGCAATTTGATTGGATGAATGCTCTGTGATGAAAACAAATTAGATCTAATTTGATTGGCTGTTGTACTGAGACCACACCAGCTGACACACGCAACGCTGATAGACAAGTACACAATGAAAAATACGGAGCGCTCCCGAATAACTTTTTCATCTTTGGGTTTTGGGGAAAGTAGCAAGTCATGTCAAGTCATGTCAATTCAAAAGGCTCAAGTCCAAGTGAAGTCACAAGTCATTGATGTTAAAGTCTAAGTCGAGTTGCAAGTCTTTTTACATTTTGTCAAGTCGAGTCTAAAGTCATCAAATTCATGACTCGAGTCTGACTCGAGTCCAAGTCATGTGACTCGAGTCCACACCTCTGCTATTTACTATTAATTATGGATTTATGCTGTCTTGAAGTAAATTGGTAATTTGTCTAGCGACACCTGGTGGTCACAATAATTCATGAAAGTAAGCTAAGGATGCATTCAGTTAAATAATGGAGACACATTTGTTACTGGACACTTTCTAATAAGCTTTTGCCTTTGAAACTTTTGTGTCTGTAAGTAGGGCTGCAACGATTAAATCAATTAGAAAAAAGTTTTGATTTAAAATATGTTGCTTTGATTAGTTGTTTAATCAGAACATCTAATATAAAACAAATAATAATAATAATAAAAACAAACGGACCGCATGGAGTGCCCACAACTTCATATATGCAAACACAGTTTCTGCACAGCCGTTGCAATAAAGCGCACATGAGAGTGTTGATGTTTGTGGTGGTGTTTAGCGGAGATTTTTACTTTTATTTATTTCTATTAAAGCACACCTGTTAAAAGTGCAATTTAATTGTCAAAGATGTGCATTTATAAGAAAAAAAAAATACATTGTTTTTTCAACTACATTCCCTAAAACTATTCCATTAATTGAACAAACTAATCGATACATTACTTGATTACTAAAATAATCAACAGCTGCAGCCCTTTCTGTAAGTAATATGCAAATATAACTGTTGAAACTCATTTACAGGTAAAAGCCAGTAAATTAGAATATTTTGAAAAACTTGATTTATTTCAGTAATTGCATTCAAAAGGTGTAACTTGTACATTATATTTATTCATTGCACACAGACTGATGCATTCAAATGTTTATTTCATTTAATTTTGATGATTTGAAGTGGCAACAAATGAAAATCCAAAATTCCGTGTGTCACAAAATTAGAATATTACTTAAGGCTAATAAATAAAAGGGATTTTTAGAAATGTTGGCCAACTGAAAAGTATGAAAATGAAAAAATATGAGCATGTACAATACTCAATACTTGGTTGGAGCTCCTTTTGCCTCAATTACTGCGTTAATGCGGCGTGGCATGGAGTCGATGAGTTTCTGGCACTGCTCAGGTGTTATGAGAGCCCAGGTTGCTCTGATAGTGGCCTTCAACTCTTCTGCGTTTTTGGGTCTGGCATTCTGCATCTTCCTTTTCACAATACCCCACAGATTTTCTATGGGGCTAAGGTCAGGGGAGTTGGCGGGCCAATTTAGAACAGAAATACCATGGTCCGTAAACCAGGCACGGGTAGATTTTGCGCTGTGTGCAGGCGCCAAGTCCTGTTGGAACTTGAAATCTCCATCTCCATAGAGCAGGTCAGCAGCAGGAAGCATGAAGTGCTCTAAAATGTGCTGCGTTCATCACCCAACCATGCAAATTTTGCATTTCCTTTGGAAATCGAGGTCCCAGAGTCTGGAGGAAGACAGGAGAGGCACAGGATCCACGTTGCCTGAAGTCTAGTGTAAAGTTTCCAACATCAGTGATGGTTTGGGGTGCCATGTCATCTGCTGGTGTCGGTCCACTCTGTTTCCTGAGATCCAGGGTCAACGCAGCCATCTACCAGCAAGTTTTAGAGCACTTCATGCTTCCTGCTGCTGACCTGCTCTATGGAGATGGAGATTTCAAGTTCCAACAGGACTTGGCACCTGCACACAGCGCAAAATCTACCCGTGCCTGGTTTACGGACCATGGTATTTCTGTTCTAAATTGGCCCGCCAACTCCCCTGACCTTAGCCCCATAGAAAATCTGTGGGGTATTGTGAAAAGGAAGATGCAGAATGCCAGACCCAAAAACGCAGAAGAGTTGAAGGCCACTATCAGAGCAACCTGGGCTCTCATAACACCTGAGCAGTGCCAGAAACTCATCGACTCCATGCCACACCGCATTAACGCAGTAATTGAGGCAAAAGGAGCTCCAACCAAGTATTGAGTATTGTACATGCTCATATTTTTCATTTTCATACTTTTCAGTTGGCCAACATTTCTAAAAATCCCTTTTTTGTATTAGCCTTAAGTAATATTCTAATTTTGTGACACACGGAATTTTGGATTTTCATTTGTTGCCACTTCAAATCATCAAAATTAAATGAAATAAACATTTGAATGAATCAGTCTGTGTGCAATGAATAAATATAATGTACAAGTTACACCTTTTGAATGCAATTACTGAAATAAATCAAGTTTTTCAAAATATTCTAATTTACTGGCTTTTACCTGTACTTTAAGTAGGTTCTCATTCATCCAGGTCGTTGTCACTTCAGGGCGTTCAATCTCCTACTTGGATGAGCGGCGAAACGCCCTGAGATACTCTGGGCCTACTTGTCAGTGCCTTACCAGCCATGAATTTACCACACATAACTGCTCCAATCATAGCTCAAATGTGAGACTTTAGGAAGGAAGATCAAGTTGCTCTCTATTTGTTTCGCAGTCACTTCTGCATCGGCCGCTGACGACCAGCCGGCATCATCAATTAGCAGCTTTTAGCCCGGGAGCCATCGGAGACACGAACAATAGGCGGCAGCAGGAGATTAGTGCTTTTCCGGATTAACTTTCTCCATGGCCTCCTTTGGGTGGGGTGAATGCTGACGTGAGGCTGAAAGGAAGCTGGCCCCTTGACGGCTAATCACATGATCCAAGCCCATTACAGTAATCCACAATCGGAGACATTTTTTGGACCACGGTGATTAAACAACAAAAACAGTGAGAAGTATTATCATTGGTAAGCGTCTTCATAGCATCTATTAACTTGTATTTTAAATGGCAGCGTAATGTTTTCTTATTGCTCCTTGAGCTGCACATCAGGCATGACAATGCACCTCCTCTTCTCCTTGTTTACTGACAGCCTAATTTCAGCCCCATTAAGACGTTTGCAGCCATGTTCACCAGGCGTGTCAATTAGCAAGGACTTTAATATCACTTTGGTACATTTCAGCGGTAAACAAGCTCGCAGAATCAGCTGAAATTTTTGAAGGGAAGCAAACTAATAATTTTTTGTTTTTCAACCAAGATAAAAAAGAAAACTGAATACAGTTTTCAGAAGTTCACCAGACCTATTTTCCGGACCATAGAGTGCACGAGTATCCACTAAATTTTAGAAGGAAAAACAAATTTTCCTTATATCAAAGTTGCCAACCTTGAGACCTCCAAATTTGGGAGATTTGCATGAAAACAAAAATCACACATGGGACGGTTTGGTAGGTAAGAATTGTTTTAGTTATATTGTCAAACTTGCAAACGTTGCAAATGAATGAAGGATCCTTTCGTGTAGAACCGCTGTGGAGGACTGAAAAGACGGAATAACAATTGTACTTCCCGTTCAAAGCTACTAACACAGGGGTCGGGAACCTTTTTGGCTGAGAGAGCCATGAAAGCCAAATATTTTAAAATGTATTTCCGTGAGAGCAATATAATATTTTTAACACTGAATACAACTAAATGCGTGCATTTTTAAGAAAGACCAACATGTTTAGAGTATGGTAAGTCTCTTATTCTTTTTAATAACATTGTTATTCTGAAGATAACCAATAATAAATAAAATATTTCTTACCATTAATGCGACTTCTGGTGCTGCATGGTTTTGCTGATGGCTTTGTAGTCTGGTTGATACGTGGTTATTTTTAACACTGTGATTACCAGAGTAATTATTCATTACTTATCATGTTAAGCAAATTTCAGCTAAGATTTATCTGAAAGCCAGATGCAGTCATCAAAAGAGCCACATCTGGCTCTAGAGCCATAGGTCCCCTAATCCTGTACTAACAGAAGAGCACTGCAGTACTTGTAGTGAACAAACTCGTCCAAAAGATGGCGCCATAAAACAAACAAAAAACCTTTTCAGTGTATATGCTCGTTTTTTTGTTTTTTAAACTACTTGCATTATGGCTTTCAGCAAAGAAAAGTCCATAAATTAGCCACACCGTTTTATAAGCAGCAGGGTGCAAAGCGTAGGAAAAAAAAGTAGCCGCTTATAGTCCATATAGTACAACAATGACCATTAAATGTTTTTCTGCTGACGTGAAATGCTGCTGTATATTTTAAAGAATCGGAAATGAGTTTAATTCAGCGGCGGTGACAAGAGGAGGGAGAAAGAGGGAACGATGCGCTTGTTTTGTGTGTTCCGCCGATTAGATGCAGACAGATGTGAACAATCACTGTGACGAAATGGGGAAAATCTGGCCGAGAGCGTCCTCTTTCTTTTCTCGACACACACACACGCACACACACATGCTTGTATTTGTGACCTTCTTGAGACCTGAGAAAAATGTCTACCTCTTTAGGACCACACTTTCTAGATATATAAATATTTGTATTTACATTTTTGATAATACATACATACTATGCAAATGTAAAAAAGCTTGTTGTGAAAAATAATTTCACAGGAAAAGTCACAATTTCACAAGAAATACTTAGAATTATGTCATTATTATAATAACAGTCGTAATTTTACTCTACGCAAAATACAAAAAAAAACTGAACATTTGTGCAAAGAACAGTCGCAATTTTACAGGAAAAGCTTAAAATGTGTCAGGAAGTGGGGATGACAAACTCCAAGATGCAGAGACGGCAGGCTTGGTGCAGGAAAACATGGTTTTAATGTCTAAAAAATGCAGGTAAAACACAATGCAGGAGGCAGGAAACAGCAAACAGGAACAGGAATCAGGAACCAGGGAATAGCTCACAGCATACAAGAAACAGGGAGAACAGGAGACAGCAAGCAGTCCACAGCATACAGCAAAAAATACTCCAGCACTGACTGGAGGGCAAGGCAGGTATAAATAGCAGCCTACTGATTGACACCAGGTGTGGCCAGGTGCCAATCAGCCGCAGCTGAGGGGAAACAGCGCTAAGGGAGGCAAGCAGGAAACTGAACAAAAATAAAAGCGCTGACAGGAAATAAAACACAAACAGAGGGAAAACTAAAACATAACCAAACTGTCTGCCTGACAAAATGTTGGCAATTTTTTGTAAAGAGTCGTAATTTTACGCGACAAAAGTTACAATTTTAGAAGAAAACTTTAAAATGTTGGCAAATTATATAATAACCATTAGGGATGTCCGATAATGGCTTTTTGCTGATATCCGATATTGTCCAACTCTTAATTACCGATACCGATATCAACCGATATATACAGTCGTGGAATTAACACATTATTAAGCCTAATTTGGACAACCAGGTATGGTGAAGATAAGGTACTTTTAAAAAAAAATTATATAAAATAAAATAAGATAAATAAATTAAAAAGATTTTCTTGAATACAAAATAAAGTAAAAACAATATAAAAACCGTTACATAGAAACTAGTAATTAATGAAAATGAGTAAAATTAAGTGTTAAAGGTTAGTACTATTAGTGGACCAGCAGCACGCACAATCATGTGTGCTTACGGACTGTATCCCTTGCAGACTGTATTGCTATATATTGATATATAATGTAGGAACCAGAATATTAATAACAGAAAGAAACAACCCTTTTTGTCAGAGTTTGTAGGTGCCGAACCCCAAGATGCAGAGAAGGCGGAAGGCATTGTACGAGAAAACATGATTTAATTAAACACTAAGGCAAAACAACAAACGAAAGGGTAACAACAAAAGGCGCGCACAAGGCGTAGAACAAACTTGGTTATGAACTAAAATAGCACATAGGCTAACTTTGGATAAGAAACAAAAACACTTACTGTGACACGAAGGAATTAGGACCTGAGCAGAGTGAAACAAAAGTAGACAGAGCTACAACGACAAGTGTTAAAACAGGTAGTAATGACAATGACAATGACAATAATCCAGCACTGACTGGAGGGGAAGGCAGGTTTAAATAGCAGCTGGCTGATTGACACCAGGTGTGGCCAGGTGCCAATCAGCCACAGCTGAGGGGACACAGCACTCAGGGAGACAAGTAGGAAATAACCAAAATAAGAGCTTTGACAGGAAATGACAGAGGAAAAACTAAAACTTGACCGAACTGTCAGGGACAAGCCTGACACTTTTGTGTGAATGAGTGTAAATGGGGGAGGGAGTTTTTTTTTGGGTTGGTGTACTAATTGTAAGTGTATCTTGTGTTTTTTATGTTGATTTAATAAAAAAAAAAAAAAAAAAAAAAAAACGATACCGATAAAAAAACAAAACGATACCGGTAATTTCCAATATTACATTTTAAAGCATTTATCGGCCGATAACATCAGCAGGCGGATATTATCGGACATCTCTGATAACCATCAGAATTTTACTTGGCAAAATTATGACCAAAATCATAATTTTACTCAAAACATTTGTTGTTTACAAGAACAACCAAAAAAATTGGCGATATTGTGATAAAAGTCTGAATTTTATATGACAAATGTCCCCATTTTACATTAAAAAGTAATAATTTTGCATTAAAAAGTAATCATTTTACAGTAAAAAGTAATAATTTTACGAGAAAATATTGCAATATTACAGAAAAAGAAAAAAATGAGAATTTGTTCCTAATTTTATAAGAAAAAAGTCAACACATTGTGAGAAAAAGACTGCTTTTAGTAAAAACATTTATTTTTTTATTTTTTTGTTTGTAATTGGTTTTTAATCTTCATTATTTACTTCAAGTTATTACAGTATGTCTCTATATACATATGTATTTTTTTTTTTTAAATTAATTTTGGCCAAAGGGGGCGCATTTCAATTTCTTACACACTTTTTATTACATATGTTGAACAGAGGGGGAGCACTTACATTTTTTACACACACTTGTCATTTCATATGTTGACCAGAGGGGGAGCACTTACATTTTTTTACACACACTCGTCATTTCATATGTTGACCAGAGGGGGAGCACTTTTAAAACCGACACAGTCAATTTGAAAAATCCTTCCTTTTTGGGACCACCCTAATTTTGATAGATTTCACCACCAGGGGTGCAAATGAGACATTCTCTAGTAGATGCAATGGTTTTTCATATTGGGACCATGAATTATGTCCTAACTTATTCACCGGTCCTCATATGGAAGGTACTTATCTTTGTTGATGTCTCAAGAAGGGTAGAAATACAAGAACACACACACACACACACACACACACACACACACACACACACACACACACACACAAACATACACACACTTGTGTCTGGGGCTTGTCATCTAATTCCCTTGAAACAGCGGACACACACAGGGCAGGCCTTATCTCCTCGCTGCAAAGTCATTTTGTGAAATTTACAGCTTCATAGACAACTTCTCTGAAGGCGGTCATAAAAAGCGCAAATATCATTGTCAACAAATAAGTGGCATCTTTTTAGTTATGCTGCCATAAATAAGCCTCAACGGCCTCGTTCTTACCTCAATATCTCAGTTTGCTTATAATACCATCACAGCTACTAATATGGATACTAACGTTGGTATGTGAGAGAACTCCGTTCCATCTCAATGTTTACTAAACTCTTCAGAAATCTGCTAATGGGTAGGGTAACCAAAACGCTTAGAAAGTAAGGAAAATGCTCTGCTTTTCATTGTTTGCCAACGAGGATAAAGAGGAAAACGAAATACATACTGTGGAGGGGGGCGTGTCCTGCGGGCCTGCCGCGGAACCGGGTGTGCAAAGACCGGCCTCGAAGACAGCGACAGGTGAGTAGATGGCCCAGGTGTGCCAGAGAGGGAGAGACACGGACTCTGAAAAGGACATTTTGCTGGAAAACAAAAGCAAATGTGCAAATAAATGATATTGAAATTAACCTGTTTGTGCTTCACAGATCAGTCCAGTTCTGTACAATCATCAAACACTAGACCGTGATGTAGAAACCCCGTTTCCATATGAGTTAGGAAATTGTGTTAGATGTAAATATAAACGGAATACAATGATTTGCAAATCATTTTCAACCCATATTCAGTTGAATATGCTACAAAGACAACATATTTGATGTTCAAACTGATAAACATTTTTTTTTTTTTGCAAATAATCATTAACTTTAGAATTTGATGCCAGCAACTCATGACAAAGAAGTTGGGAAAGGTGGCAATAAATACTGATAAAGTTGAGGAATGCTCATCAAACACTTATTTGGAACATCCCACAGGTGTGCAGGCTAATTGGGAACAGGTGGGTGCCATGATTGGGTATAAAAGTAGATTCCATGAAATGCTCAGTCATTCACAAACAAGGATGGGGCGAGGGTCACCACTTTGTCAACAAATGCGTGAGCAAATTGTTGGACAGTTTAAGAAAAACCTTTCTCAACCAGCTATTGCAAGGAATTTAGGGATTTCACAATCTACGGTCCGTATTATCATCAAAAGGTTCAGAGAATCTGGATAAATCACTGCACGTAAGCAGCTAAGCCCGCGACCTTCGATCCCTCAGGTTGTCCTGCATCAACAAGCGACATCAGTGTGTAAAGGATGTCACCACAGGGGCTCAGGAACACTCCAGAAACCCACTGTCAGTAACTACAATTGGTCGCTACGTCTGTAAGTGCAAGTTAAAACTCTCCTATGCAAAGCGAAAACCGTTTATCAACAACATCCAGAAACGCCGTCGGCTTCGCTGGGCCTGAGCTCATCTAAGATGGACTGATACAAAGTGGAAAAGTGTTCTGTGATCTGACGAGTCCACATTTAAAATTGTTTTTGGAAACTGTGGACGTCGTGTCCTCCAGACCAAAGAGGAAAAGAACCATCCGGATTGTTATAGGTGCAAAGTTGAAAAGCCAGCATCTGTGATGGTATGGGGGTGTATTAGTGCCCAAGACATGGCTAACTTACACATCTGTAAATGATAAATGGGTTGTACTTGTATAGTGCTTTTCTACCTTCAAGGTACTCAAAGCGCTTTGACACTACTTCCACATTTACCCATTCACACACACATTCACACACTGATGGAGGGAGCTGCCATGCAAGGCGCTAACCAGCACCCATCAGGAGCAAGAGTGAAGTGTCTTGCTCAGGACACAACGGACATGACGAGGTTGGTACTAGGTGGGGATTGAACCAGGGACCCTTGGGCCGCGCACGGCCATTCTTCCACTGCGCCACGCCGTCCATTAGTGCTGAAAGGTACATACAGGTTTTGGAGCAACATATGTTGCCATCCAAGCAACGTTACCATGGACACCCCTGCTTATTTCAGCAAGACAATGCCAAGCCACGTGTTACATCAACGTGGCTTCATAGTAAAAGAGTGCGGGTACTAGACTGGCCTGCCTGTAGTCCAGACCTGTCTCCCATTGAAAATGTGTGGCGCATTATGAAGCCTAAAATACCACAACTGAGACCCCCGGACTGTTGAACAACTTAAGCTGTACATCAAGCAAGAATGGGAAAGAATTCCACCTGAGAAGCTTAAAAAATGTGTCTCCTCAGTTCCCAAACGTTTACTGAGTGTTGTTAAAAGGAAAGGCCATGTAACACAGTGGTGAACATGCCCTTTCCCAACTACTTTGGCACGTGTTGCAGCCATGAAATTCTAAGTTAATTATTATTTGCAAAAAAAAATAAAAAATTATGAGTTTGAACATCAAATATCTTGTCTTTGTAGTGCATTCAATTGAATATGGGTTGAAAAGGATTTGCAAATCATTGTATTCTGTTTATATTTACATCTAACACAATTTCCCAACTCATATGGAAACGGGGTTTGTATTACTTGTCAGTACAAGGTAAAGTTTTTGTATCCTCCAAGTATTATTCTGTCGTATATTCAGCAACAAAGCGTACAAAGTACTGGTGGAGAGAAAGGAAACCGGAGAAGGTGTGTGTGTGTGTCCTTGCATTGTGAAGCATGGTTACGTACACAAGGACACACAAACACTTTAGAAGCACCTTGCCTCATCCTTCAGGGAGCGAAAAAGTGGATTTTTCACTTGTCTGCGACATGCTGGCAGGTGGTTCAGCATAACGATATGCAACAATTTTATTTGGTGCTTTGTTACGAGAACAATGGATGTTTGTCTGTAGGTTTTAAACGTTTATGCAGGGGATGATTACATGTGCATGGTTTTCTACCTCGCTGCTCCTCAATAAGAACACATTACATACATGTGTGACAGAATGTGATTTTAGTCACTAGTAGAATACAGTGATTATAAGGCTATGTCTACACTAAGCCGGAAAACCCCTTAATTGAATAATTATTTAGCCTAAACCCCGTTTCAGCCACACTAAACCAGAGTTTAAGGTTCCCCTCCTCTGACAAATTTTTACACGGGTAAGTGCGCCGTGTATTTCTTGAAACTCCGACTCTTAGCTTTGTATGGACTCATTGATCGTTTATAAACTGAGTTTGGAGAGGAAGTGACGCCAGAAAGACTGCGCCACAGCCAGCTTCATAATAAAGCGGTTTCGTAACTCGGAGCTAATCACTGGAAATATGGAGGCGAATCATCCAGAAATGGCGTGTTTCTCATTCTTCTACATGTACAGACGCTTGTGGAAATCACACATGAATACCTTAAGAGAAAGCGATTGCAGCTATTTGGGATACAACACTTCTAAGATGGCAAAAGAACTTTCGAATGTCCAGGTCAGCTGTGATTCTACCAGTGACGTGCAGTCACTAGAGGCAGGTGAGGCAGGGCCTCACCTGCCATCATGGAAAGAAAAAAAATGTAAAAAGAAGAAAAATTAATTAAATTGTTATATGTATGCAGTGATTATACTATAAAGCTATTTTCCATTTAACTTCACCAGTTTTAGATTATTTTTATTTAAAATCTCTGAATTTTCACATTTGCCGTTCAAATACTGAGAAGAGATGGTGCGGTGAACAGCAGCCAGTTGAGGCACGTCACTCAGTGCCTCAACATGGACGGACTCGGCTAACTGCTGGCCTGCTGTGCAGTGAGACTGTATTGCTATATGAATTATATTATACATTTCCATAGTTTAGTTAGCTGAGGTATATAATGTACAGTGTATTTTGTCAACAACTGTATGTGTGTAACGTATTTCTTGTGCTGAGCGATCATAAAACGGCTGCAAAAGACGCACTGGCTGAGGCTCCAGTAGCCCCGCCTCCTGCACCCCCGCCGTAGAATTGTTATATCAACTAAAGCCCACACTTAAACTTTCCACGTGCAAGATTGAATCTATTTAAAAAAGTTATTTCATAAGAAGCCAAAAAGTGCAAAAACAATAATGTTCGTGTTGGAGGAGTTGTGAATGACTGCAGGGCCACAACATTAGGTACACCTGCAGACTGCAGGTGTATCTAATTCACAACTCCTCCAAGATGAACATTATTGTTTTTGCACTTTTTGGCTTCTTATTAAATAACTTTTGTAACCTATTTTTATGGGCTTTCCTATTTGTGATGTTAAGTTCCTGTTATGCGCTGCTGTACAGTATATGCCTTGAGCTCTTATTTTGAAGGCGCCAAGAGCGGAAGTGATGACATGTTGTAGTGGAGCGGAGGTTTTTGAAAGAAGGTAAATAAAGTGGTCCTCGTGTAAACTGGAGCCTCCGTGTTTGTTATTTTGTAGTTTCATACAGTATAGGCGACATTTATAAACCCTCGGTTACACTTTTTTAAATAGATTCAATCTTGCACGTGGAAAGTTTAAGTGAGGGCTTTAGTTGATATAACACACCCGTCAGGGGGTTCATTAATCCAGCACAACAGCGGCGAATGGACTTTATTTATAAGTAAAGGTAAGACCATAATAACGTTTTTTTTATTAAATGTGCTTTTTTGTGTGCTACAGTTTGTATGTGTAAAGTTAAAGTTAAGTTAAAGTACCAATGATTGTCAAGCACACACTAGGTGTAATGAAATTTGTCCTCTGCATTTGACCCATCCCTTGATCACCCCCTGGGAGGTGAGGGTAGCAGTGGGCAACAGCGGCGCCGCACCCGGGAATCATTTTTGGTGATTTAACCCCCAATTCCAACCCTTGATGCTGAGTGCCAAGCAGGGAAAAATGCTGGTATGAGCTTTTAAACATAACCCGTTAACTGCTGCCAATCAAATGGTGAATAAGATACTCTTTAGGGTTCATATGTTTGTAAATCTGACTGTGATGAAGTCAGTGCCTCACCAGCCATCAACCTCACCGCACGTCACTGGATTCTACTTACCGAAAAACTTCGCCCACTTGTCGAAGGAGAGTCAATGAGAATGCGGGCTCCCGTGGATGTGATAAAAAAAGGTAGCGTATGCTGGTATTACCTGGCCGTTGAGTGAAGACTACGGAAAACGGTGAATGTTTTTGGACTGGCAAAGCAGACTGTATCAGTTATTGTCTGCCATGTATGTCGCAGACTCAACGTCTAGGTCCAGAGTATATAAAGTCACCAAAAACGAAAGGACAATGAAGGTGAAAGCAAAAGAGTGAGGAGTGTCCTGACCAGATATCTACATCCCTAGATTGATTGATGTAAAATGTTCTTTGTCACATTGTGTACTTTTGTGTCCAATAAAGATTTGATTAATTTATGATGGCTCAGGTGTGATTCACTACAATAGGGCCCCACAGCACACTGGATTCCAGCTAATGGAAATACCACAACACTGGATATTGTTCAGATAAGTTACATTTAAGACCTTGCACATGACGTGCGCATTTTCTGCGCATGTGTATTAGGTCGCGTTGCGCCGGCTGACGGAGGAGGGGAGGGAATATTAAACGACCATTGTGTGTGGGTGGATAAGGATAAGGTTAAGTGGGATTTATCCTGGATAACCTTCGCCGACTTAGTATAAACGGGGCCTAGGTAGCAGAATAAGCTCTTGAGTTGTATTACTATGTAATTTTATATTTGCAATCTTAAAAAAATGTTTATTGTTAATGGCAACAATAAAGCGCAGTCATTTGCATTATAAGGAGCTAATGCTATTGTAATCCCAGCATTAATACGAGCCATTGCAGTACTGGAGGACTCCAGCAGGGGGTGCGTTGTGCTAGGAGCTATACTAGTGGACACCTGACTTCCTCCTTGCAGTCATTACAGACATTAGCAGAACGAAGGTGTGCCCTCGTATCTGTGTACTCAAACATCTCCCTTCTCAGGTACAAGTGTCTTTATGTAAATCGTTTTACCCCCGAATGTATCTTTATAGTGTTTAGACATGTTTGAAAGGCTATATTTTCATGATGTGTGTCTTTTCAGTAGATAAGGCTTTATAGATAATCAAGCTAATGCTAAAGCTAATTGCACTGCTAATGTCGAAGCTGATGCTAACTGCATCAATTGTGTTAAATACAGTTAGGTCATTAAATATTTTGACATTGACACAATTGTCAGTATTCCAGCTCTGTACAACACCATAATGGATTTGAAATGGAACAATCAAGATGTTGTTTAAGTGCAGACTTTGAGCTTTAATTTGAGGGTATTTACATCCAAATCAGGTGAACAGTGTAGGAATTACAACACATTTTACATGTGCCTTCCACTTTTAAGGCACCAAAAGTAATTGGACGAACTAACATACTAACATAAATCAAATTGTCACTTTTTAATACTTTGCTGCAAATCCTTTGCAGTCAATGACAGCCTGAAGTCTGTAACCCATAGACATCTCCAGACGCTGGGTTTCATCCCTGGTCATGCTCTGCTGCAGCTGTCTTCAGTCCCTGCTTGTTCTTTGGTCATTTTCTCTTCACTTTTGTCTTCAGCAAGTGAAATGTATGCTCAATCGGATTGAGGTCAGGTGATTGACTTGGCCATTGCAGAACATACCATTGCCTTAAAGGGGAACATTATCACCAGACCTGTGTAAGAGTCAATATATACCTTGATGTTGCAGAAAAAAGACCATATATTTTTTTAACCGATTTCCGAACTCTAAATGGGTGAATTTTGGCGAATTAAACGCCTTTCTATTATTCGCTCTTGGAGCGATGACGTCACAACGTGACGTCACATCGGGAAGCAATCCGCCATTTTCTCAAACACATTACAAACACCGAGTCAAATCAGCTCTGTTATTTTCCGTTTTTTTGACTGTTTTCCGTACCTTGGAGACATCATGCCTCGTCGGTGTGTTGTCGGAGGATGTAACAACACGAACAGGGACGGATTCAAGTTGGACCAGTGGCCCAAAGATGCGAAAGTGGCAAGAAATTGGACGTTTGTTCCGCACACTTTACCGACGAAAGCTATGCTACGACAGAGATGGCATAGAAGAATATCGACCCTAGCTTCCCTGGCCTGCTGACATCAACTCCAAAACTGGACAGATCAGCTTTCAGGAAAAGAGAGCGGATGAGGGTATGTCTACAGAATAAATTAATTGATGAAAACTGGGCTGTCTGCACTCTCAAAGTGCATGTTGTTGCCAAATGTATTTCATATGTTGTAAACCTAGTTCATAGTTGTTAGTTTCCTTTAATGCCAAACAAACACATACCAATCGTTGGTTAGAAGGCAATCGCCGAATTCGTCCTTGCTTTCTCCCATGTCGCTGGCTGTCATGTCGTTTTCGTCGGTTTCGCTTGCATACGGTTCAAACCGATATGGCTCAATAGCTTCAGTTTCTTCTTCAATTTCGTTTTCGCTACCTGCCTTCAAACTACAACCATCCGTTTCAATACATGCGTAATCTGTTGAATCACTTAAGCCGCTGAAATCCGAGTCTGAATCCGAGCTAATGTCGCTATACCTTGCTGTTCTTTCCGCCATGTTTGTTTGTATTGGCATCACTGTGTGACGTCACAGGAAAATGGACGGGTGTATATAACGATGGTTAAAATCAGGCACTTTGAAGCTTTTTTTAGGGATATTGCGTGATGGGTAAAATTTTGAAAAAAACTTCGAAAAATAAAATAAGCCACTGGGAACTGATTTTTAATGGTTTTAACCCTTCTGAAATTGTGATAATGTTCCCCTTTAAAAAACTATTTGGTTGCTTTCGCAGTATGCTTCGGGTCATTGTCCATCTGCATTGTGAAGCGCCGTCCAATGAGTTTTGAAGCATTTGGCTGAACATGAGCAGATAATATTGCCCGAAACACTTCAGAATTAATTCTGCTGCTTTTGTCAGTTGTCACATTATCAATAAATATAAGAGATCCAGTTCCACTGGCAGCCATGCATGCCACTACCACCACCACGCTTCACTGATGAGGTGGTATGCTTGGGATCTTGAGCAGTTCCTTCCTTTCTCCATACTCTTCTCTTTACATCATTCTGCTACAAGTTGATCTTTGTCTCATCTGTCCATAAGATGTTGTTCCAGAACTGTACAGGCTCTTTTAGATGTTTCTTGGCAAACTCGAATCTGGCCTTGCTGTTTTTGAGGCTCACCAATGAAACCTCTGTATTTCCTCTGGTGAAGTATTTTCTTAATTGTTAACTTGGACACAGATACACCTACCTCCTGGAGAGTTTTCTTGATCTGGACCTTGGATCTTGGACACAGATACACCTACCTCCTGGAGAGTTTTCTTGATCTGGACCTTGGATCTTGGACACAGATACACCTACCTCCTGGAGAGTTTTCTTCATCTGGCCAACTGTTGTGAAGGGGTTTTTCTTGACAAGGAAAATAATTGGTCTGCCATCCACCACACTTGTTTTCTGTGGTCTTCCAGGTCTTTTGGTGTTGCTGAGCTCACCAGTACGTTCTCTCTTTTTAAGAATGTACCAAACAGTTGATTTGGCCACACCTAATGTTTCTGCTATCTCTCTGATGGCTTTGTTTTGATTTTTCAGCCTAATGATGGCTTGCTTCACTGATAGTGACAGCTCTTTGGACTCTATATTGAGACATGACCTCCCCAGATTCCAAATGAATATACCACACTTTAAATGAACTCTAGGCCTTTTATTTGCTCCTTGTAAATTAAATATTGAGGGAATAACACACACCTGGCCATGGAACAGTTTAGTAGCCAATTGTCCAATTACTTTTGGTACCTTAAAAGGTGGAAGGCACATATAACATGTGTTGTAATTCCTACACCGTTCACCTGATTTGGATGTAAATACCCTCAAATTAAAGCTCAAAGTCTGCACTTAAAGCACATCTTGAATGTTTCATTTCAAATCCATTGTGGTGTTGTACATAGCTGGAATACTGAAAATTGTGTCAATGTCAAAATATTTATGGACCTAACTGTATATAGAAAGGTACTGTGCGTAGTTAATGATTTATCTGTGGATATTTCTGCTGAAATGTGTATTTACTACAGTTTCTGGGACTAGTTCAGCATTTAATATTAAGGAAGGATAAGTGACTTTAGTTACTAAAGCAGTATAGGCCTACTGCATTGGGTGAACTTCTTGTTGAGACATCTTCAAATACTGTTACACTAAGGGAAAGTCTATTAGTGCAAAGAACAAGGAAACCTATTCGATTGTTATTTGAATGTATATTTGTATAATAATGCCGGAGTGCATTTTATGAATATTTGTTACAATACTGTGTACTTGTACATGTTTGGTATTTAATGTATTCCTGGCAGTCATTACAGACGTGAGCAGAACCGAGTTGTGTCCTCGTGTCTGTATACTCAAACATCTCCCTTCTCAGGGCGATTACACATGCAGCAACACCTCAGGCTACACACACAAACGCACACACACACAAACACACACACACACATTGATGATGGGAAGTACGTCACATTATCTTTCACAAATGAAAGATTGTGACATTATTAGGCCCTGTTACAATCACTGGCACTAAAAAGCCAAACAATTTAAATTGCTGAAGCACCGCAATCCAATCATCCTCAGGAGGCAGGAGGTGACGCAGTCAGATTCATTTATACTCTAACCATCATTTCAATCAACTCGCCTTTGACAGACTCAACCTGCATGATTTTAATTAACTAATTCATCCTGTTTGTGTCACAGAGACCAAGCTAACATAGAAACAAGGCGTACTCACACTAGGACATTCATATAATGCTTTGGGATAGAATTCCCTCTCTCTATTCTGTCCCCTGCTGGCCACTCACTGGTTCCTCCCATCACTTAATTTGAACGGTTTCACTGCAATTTCTCTAAATTCATATCATTCTTATTTTAGGTCGTTCTGATAATTTCGTATGAATTAAATGACAACAATTAACTGGTCAAAGGTGAGCAAGCCAAATTAACTTTTGGATTATTTTAAGTCTTTGTATTTTATTTCTATTAGAACTTTAAAAACAATTGTGTATACTTATCCATAATAATGTAACGATGTCGGGGTCGAGGAGGCATGATGATACACGGATTGTTCTTCTGTCGATAATGCAGGAACTCCAAAGACAGCAGGCAGGTAGGACAATTATTTATTTGCATAAATCATACAAAATACAGAATGAACAAAACTAGCAAAACACAAGGAGAGCGCGAGCATACCGACTGCACACGGTAAGCTAACGGGATAGCTATTGTTGCGTTTGGACCAGATGTTCCTCCAAGGGAATTTAAGTTACTGGTCAATCCAAAGTTCTTTTGATGACACATAAACTGAGTTTAAATTATCACCAGAACAGAATAGGTATTTTGTAATTTATTTTCAAAGCTTTGAAGATAGAGACCAGCCCAGGACAACACATTCAATTGCGCAGCGAAGCTGATCTGAAAACCTTACGGAAGTGCTGTGTTCTTCAATATGTCCCTCGCCCCCACCCTCCAGAAGTAATACACAAGTCAATTGTTCTACTCTGAGAAGAGACAGGACAGGATAAGCTAAGAGAAAGGAGTATTGCTATTCCCTGCATTCCGAGCTCAAGGTTGACACACACAGTACTTGCAGACAACCAAAAGAGAATAACTGGAAGAACACTAGCTGTTTTGTAATATGACTATGAAAATAAAGAAGTAACACTTAAATATGGATATATGTAAATATCTGCCTTCGTCACTATACACAGGGAACGCATAAGGAAAGGCTCAGCTCGGGACACACAAGGAACAATGTTAGCAGTTGTGTAAAGCAAACAAAAACACCAGACTGAGTGACAGGAAAAGGCAGGACTAAATAGCTCTCTGATTAGTGCTCGGGAGCAGGTGAGCGTCCCGAACACTAATCAGAGGCAGGTGAAAACAATAAATAACCATGGCAACCAAGGAGACACAAAACAGGGGTGCTGAAACAGAAATAAGCCAACCAGAGACATAAAACGTAAACAAACTATGATCCGGGCAACAGATCATAACAAATAACCTTTGATGAGAGATCTAATATACATAATATACAATATACAAACCTCGTTTCCATATGAGTTGGGAAATTGAATTTCATGGCTGCAACATGTGCCAAAGTAGTTGGGAAAGGGCATGCTCACCACTGTTTTACATGGCTTTTTCTTTTAACAACCCTCAGTAAACGATTGGGAACTGAGGAAACTAATTGTTGAAGCTTTGAAAGTGGAATTCTTTCCCATTCTTACAATCATTGGTACTTTAACTTTAACTTTTATGTAGAGCTTCAGTCGTTCAACAGTCCGGGGTCTCCGCTGTCGTATTTTAGGCTTCATAATGCGCCACACATTTTCGATGGGAGACAGGTCTGGACTGTAGGCGGGCCAGGAAAGTACCGCACTCTTTTTTTACGAAGCCACACTGTTGTAACTCGTGCTGAATGTGGCTTGGCATTGTCTTGCTGAAATAAGCAGGGGCGTCCATGAAAAAGACGGCGCTTAGATGGCAGCATATGTTATTCCAAAACCTGTATGTACCTTTCAGCATTAATGGTGCCTTCACAGATGTGTAAGTTACCCATGCCTTGGGCACTAATACACCCCCATACCATCACCGATGCTGGCTTTTGAACTTTGCGTCGACAACAGTCTGGATGACTCGCTTCCCCTTTGGTCCGGATGACACGATGTCGAATATTTCCAAAAACAATTTGAAATGTGGACTCGTCAGACCACAGAACACTTTTCCACTTTGCATCAGTCCATCTTAGATGATCTCGGGCCCAGAGAAGCCGGCGGCATTTCTGGATGTTGTTGATAAATGGCTTTCGCTTTGCATAGTAGAGCTTTAACTTGCACTTACAGATTAAGCGACCATCTGTATTTAGTGACAGTGGTTTTCTGATGTGTTCCTAAGCCCCTATGGTGATATCCTTTAGAGATTGATGTCGGTTTTTGATACAGTGCCGTCCGAGGGATCGAAGGTCACGATCATTCAATGTTGGTTTCCGGCCATGCCGCTTACGTGCAGTGATTTCTCCAGATTCTCTGAACCTTTTGATGATATTATGGACCGTAGATGTTGAAATCCCTAAATTTCTTGCAATTGCACTTGGAGAAACGTTGTTTTTAAACTGTTTGACTATTTGCTCATGCAGTTGTGGACAATGGGGTGTACCTCGCCCCTTCCTTTCTTGTGAAAGACTTAGCATTTTTTGGGAAACTGTTTTATACCCAATCATGGCACCCACCTGTTCCCAATTAGCCTGCACACCTGTGGGATGTTCCAAATAAGTGTTTGATGAGCATTCCTAAACTTTATCAGTATTTATTGCCACCTTTCCCAACTTCTTTGTCACGTATTGCTGACATCAAATTCTGAAGTTAATGATTATTTGCAAAAAAAAAATGTTTATCAGTTTGAACATCAAATATGTTGTCTTTCTCGCATATTCAACTGAATATGGGTTGAAAATGATTTGCAAATCATTGTATTCCGTTTATATTTACATCTAACACAATTTCCCAACTCATATGGAAACGGGGTTTGTACATCTAACACAATTTCCCAACTCATATGGAAACGGGGTTTGTAGATCAGGGGTGTCAAACTCATTTTAGATCGGGGGCCACATGGAGAAAAATCTACTCCCCAAGTGGGCCGGACTGGTAAAATCACGGCACGATAACTTAGAAATAAAGACAACTTCAGATTGTTTTCTTTGTTTAAAAATAGAACAAGCACATCCTGAAAATGTACATATCATAATGTTGTTGGGGGTTTTTTACACTTACATATTGCGGTTAATAGTCTTCTATCTTTATTTGTCGTTATTTATACTTTCTGAATAAATGATGTGATAATATTCATCAGTCAACTCATTGGTGTTCATTTTCAAACTATCAAGATAAAAAAATAATATCAAAATCAAATTACAGGATGTTATTTATGTTGTTTGCTAATTTTCCTCGACTGGTGCACTAACATCATCTGGTTTATTCTTTTTACATACAGTATGTAGCATCATCTACAAAGATACAAATAATTGCTATTGTGACATCCAGTGGACACATTTAGAACAGCTGTTTCTTTCATTCAAAAATGTTCTGCTTATTTTTGTACTTAACAAACTCATCCCGCGGGTCGGATAAAACCTGTTCGCGGGCTGTACGTTTGACACCCCTGATATAGATAATATAAATTTGTCCGACGATGCACGCAAAGCAGCTAATGTCCCTCCACAGTGCGTGCGTCGTGCGTGGACTTCTTCTATCACTCGTGCCAAAAGAAATGCTTAAGCGTGGATCAGTTAGTTTAGATTAGTCAACCATGTTGGACTTTAGGTGTGAAGTGGGCATCGTGCACGGTACGATTGGCCTAATGCGAGCACGCCCTAAGTCATCTGCAGGGCTGCACTAAGTGCTTTGTCGACTGCCGAAATGAAATGATGAATTGTCTCCACTTAACTCGGCACAAACAAGTCAAACAAATCATTTTAAATGAATGCGAGTCCTGCTTCTCTGATATCACACGGCTGTCAGCATCACGTTGTTTTCCAGTCACTCCTAAGACGTCTGATGGTCTTTGGCATATTTTTTTCTTATTTCTATTTCCCTACCAGCAGTTTCACATGTGACCTCAAGACGTCCCTGAAGGCATCACAACACAACATCTGACACAAAGTCTCGCAGGTATCGTGTCATAATTCACCAGAATCTGCCAGCAGGCATTAGACTCTGTCTAGCCTCGTGAGCTGGAACTGGTCCTGACAAGTTTATTTCATCAAAACCGGGCTCGATTTTGACACAAAATGTGACACAATATGACCAAAGTCCGTCGGTACTACCGGGTACCGATTCACGTAAAATCAGACAGTGTCATATTTCAATACCTTTTGTTGCACGTAACATCCAGTTGCAGTGACTCAAGCACATGGCGGGGAAACAAACAGTCAGGCACGCAGAGCGGATTTAACCGGACTGCCTCTCGGTTAGTGTTTTTCGACTACTAGTGTGCCATGAGATACAGTCTGGTGTGCCGTGGGAGATTATCTAATTTCACCTATTTGGGTTAAAAATATTTTTTGCAAAACAGTAATTATAGTCTGCAAATGATGTGTTGTTGTTGAGTGTCGGTGCTGTCTAGAGCTCGGCAGAATAACCGTGTAATACTCTTCCATATCAGTAGGTGGCAGCTGGTAGCTAATTGCTTTGTAGATGTCAGAAACAGCGGGAGGCAGCGTGCAGGTAAAAAGGTGTCTAATGCTTAAACCAAAAATAAACAACTGGTGAGTGCCCGTAAGGAAAGGCATTGAAGCTTAGAGAAGGTTATGCAGAACGAAAGTAAAACTGAACTGGCTACAAAGTAAACAAACCAGAATGCTGGACAACAGCAAAGACTTACTGTGGAGCAAAGACGGTGTCCACAATGTACATCCGAACATGACATGACAATCAACAATGTCCCCACAAAGAAGGACAAAAAACAACTGAAATATTCTTGATTGCTAAAACAAAGTAGATGTGGAAAATATCGCTCAAAGGAAGACATGAAGCTGCTACAGGAAAATACCAAAAAAAGACAAAAAGCCACCAAAATAGGAGCGCAAGACAAGAACAAAACTACTACACACAGGAAAACAGCCAAAAACTCAAAATAGGTCACGGCGTAATGTGACAGGTCGAGACAGTACACCTACTTTGAGACAAGAGCTACATTGGTTGGTTATGGTTTAAAGTTGCGAAA
The DNA here is from genome assembly GCF_033978685.3 of Nerophis lumbriciformis. NCBI lineage: Eukaryota > Metazoa > Chordata > Actinopteri > Syngnathiformes > Syngnathidae > Nerophis > Nerophis lumbriciformis. Next base: position 14,909,043 of record NC_084585.2, read on the forward strand.
ACAACTTTTTACTGTCAACTGAGTTTCGTTTTTTAATGATTTCTGCTGGTGGTGTGCCTATGGATTTCTTCCACGCAAAAAATGTGCCTTGGCTCAAAAAAGATTAATAAACACTGCTCTAGGTAATGTTACAATGTTGACATGTCAACAAAACAAGAAGAAGGCGCTCAAAAGTACAGTTAGGCTCAACTCAGCTCAAAACGTGCTAACTTGATGCTAATTTAGATGGAATTTCCATATATATGCTACCAAATAGCTTTAGCGATTTTACATTTCGATTTTATTACCTACGAATTTGGTAATGAAAACTACAACTACGATGCACCTTACAGTCAAACAGCTGGTGTGTAATAAGCAGTGTTGGGACTAACGCGTTACAAAGTAACGCGTTACTGTAACGCCGTTAGTTTCGGCGGTAACTAGTAATCTAACGCGTTATTTTTTTATATGCAGTAACTCAGTTACCGTTACTACATGATGCGTTACTGCGTTATTTTACGTTATTTTTTATGTAGTATCGGCTAGAAACTGTGGATCTGAGTGTGTTTTATTCCAGCGAAAGAGAGACGTGCTTCTGATTCTTCCTCTGCGCTCTCTGTGTGTGCGTGTAACTGTGTGTCTGAGTGTGGGAAGGGGAGGGGAGGGGAGGGGAGGGGGGTGCGCAATACAACCGTTGGCCAACAAAAAAGTAACCACAGAACACTATACGACTATACGGTATAGTGTTCTGTGGTTACTTTTTGGTTGGCCAAGCGGACGTGACGACAGGCTGTCCCCACTCAGATCCGCACAGACCGGGAGGGGGCGTGCCTTAAGTCCGGCTGGAAATCGGCAGAAATTTGGAGAATGGTTGTCCCAGGGAGAGGCAGTGAAATTCGGGAGGGTTGGCAAGTATGAGATATTCTCACTTCTTTTCTTTTGTCGACCGCCTGGCTCTGTTTGATTGGTCCAACGTTACCAGTGACTGCATCTGATTGATGAAACGGAGTGAAACGTCACCAGTGACTGCATCTGATTGGTGAAACGCAGGCATACATAGATCTTACTTTGGAGGTCTGTCTGACAAACCAAAACAAACAAAGCGTGCATTAACAGATCGATAAAAATCAGTAGCGAGTAGCGAGCTGAATGTAGATAAATGGAGCGGAGTAAAAGTAGTGTTTCTTCTCCATAAATATACTCAAGTAAAAGTAAAAGTATGTTGCATTAAAACTACTCTTAGAAGTACAATTTATCCCAAAAGGTACTCAAGTAGATGTAATGGAGTAAATGTAGCGCGTTACTACCCACCTCTGATAATGACTAATTAAGAGCCAATATGTTACTAATTTGCATGTTAATAAGCAACTAATTAATGGTGAATATGTTCCCCATACTAAAGTGTTACCATAATGTCATATCAGCTATGGTTTAATAATCATTGTAAAAAACAATACACAAAGTGTCAGGCTTGTCCCTGACAGTTTAGTTATGTTTTGGTTTTTCCTCTGTCATTTCCTGTCAAGGCTCTTATTTGTGTTATTTCCTGATTGTCTCCCTGATTTCCTGATTGCTTCCCCTCAGCTGTGGCTGATTGGCACCTGGCCAAACCTGGTGTCAATCAGCCAGCTGCTATTTAAACCTGCCTTACCCTCCAGTCAGGGCTGGATTATTGTCGCTAATACTTGTTGTCATTCCTACCTGTCGTGTTGATATCGTTACAGCTCCTACCTGTCGTGCTACTACTTGTCCTTGTACCTGTCGTCGTAGCGGTAAGCTGTTCCTGTTTGCTATTTGTAGTTTGCTTTCTCCTAGCTCTTGTTTTGTGTTTTCTTGTTAGCCATTAGCTGTTTCCAGTTTTTCTGTTTGCTGGTTCCTATTTTCAGTTTTGGCTATTCCTAGTTCCTGGTTTGTGTCTTTTCTTTATTTTTACTTTTGGACATTAAACCATGTTTTCTTTTACCAAGCCTGCCTTCTCTGCATCTTGGGGTTCGTCACCACCTACACACCTTGACACAAAGACTGCATTAAAAATTAATCTTAAAGTTAAATATCGCAATAGTTGGCTTTATCAATATTTCGTGCCGCTCATGTGATCGTCTAAACACAAATGTGTCCTTCTCCTGAGAAATAAACATGACTTTGAAAGGAGAAGACATTTTATTGCCAAAGTCAGATTGTCCCTGCTGCTCTTCTTCCTTGCCATTAAGTCGTTATGCAAATGAAACAGGCTCATCAATTGTGAATGAGTCTGCGTGTTTTTCCGTTTGTCTCAATGACACGTTTGCAACGTGCTTTTCCTCTCCAGGAAACACGGACGTTGTGCTTTTACTTTCTTTGTGGGGCGTCGTGGCTGCCTGAGTCTCCCCCGGGAGAAGACTTTCTGGGTTATGGCGTCAGTCAGGCGTGAAGCATCCCCGGTGTGGAGACATTTATATCCCTGTTATCATTAATAAAAGCCCCCAACTCATAAGGCACCGCTTCACCTAGCTGCCATCCTCTCTAATTAACTCACTAATTAACTCTTTTAATTCGCTCTAATTATTTTTATTAATTAGATTCAATTTAGCTGATTACACACTTCCCATCTAGGATGAAGGGTGGCGTCTTGGAGGAATAGAAAAAGAGTGAGACGAGCACGGCATAAATGTGTTTGGAAGTAATAGAGACTAATGCGTGGACTAATTACTGCAGTAAATTGATCGTTTTGTCTTAATTGATTTAAGCTTGTTAGAAGGGCACACAGTCAGCTTCATTCGATGGCGTTGAGCTCTTTGTCGGGATGACAGTAATTGGAGGTGAATGATTTGATTTCTTCATCTTGCTTCCCTTAACGAGGCTGGATAGATATCAGCTTTAATAGACAACAAATTCTGCAAATCTGCCAATGGAAGGAAGACATTTGGCTGAGAGCTTTTCTGGATGAAGAATATGAGACTGACTTTTTTTTTTTTCTTTTTTAAGAAACTAAGTGCGCTCAGGGAAGTCATGAAGCAATCAATGCTGATCAAATCATCATTGCTCACTTTGATGACAAAAACTAAGGCTATGTCTACACTAAGTCGTTTAACCCCTTAAACAAATATTTATTTAGTCTAAGCCCCGTTTCAGCCACACTAAACCAGCGTTTAAGGTTTCTCTCCTCGGACACATTTTTACACGGGTAAGTGCGCCGTGTATTTCTTGAATCTCCGGCACCGATTGCAAGTGAGGATCCGCCTTCAGACTCGCAGCTTTAGCTCCTGGACCGCCCACGTATTATTTACACTATTTGATTTTGTTTTTGTTTTCAGTGCATGACCCCAAATTGACATTGATCGTTTACAAACTAAGTTCGGAGAGGAAGTGACGTGGGCATTTTCTGTATTACAAGTGCAAGGAGCGCAAGCAAGGTCGCAGAAAAAATGCGGACTGGATTTTGAGTGATGTGGGCATTTTTTTATATGAACAAGTGGAATGGATTGGATACCGACGCACTAAAGGGGCTCTCTACATTACGCTATGAAGTGAGCGGAAACTGAGTGAATAATGACAGGTTATATGATTATTTATTTAAACTCAAATTCGGGCCACTTTATAATGAATATGTCGGCATGTATTTGTAAAAAAATAAAAAAAATAATTCTGTGTTCTGTGGCTGAACTACTAACTCAGGTTCTGATTCTCTGCCCGATTGCCATCCTTCCTACTTAGCTCTGCCATTTATTTCCTGAAATGGATCTTTGAGGGGGCCCAGAGTATTGCGGGATTTCACATCGAAGATGAGACTAGTGCGTGTGTGTGTGTGTGTGTGTGTGTGTGTGTGTGTGTGTGTGTGTGTGTGTGTATGTGTGTGTGTCTGACTTCCTGCCCAGCCAGCCATGGAATCTGATGCAGAAGAAGATATCACTCTGCAAGGGATGGCTGATACCGTGTGTGTGAGAGTGTGTGTGTGTGTGTGTGTGTGAAACTTCACTATCTAGCATTAAATCCCCCTTGAGTCTCTTAACACACACACACACACACACACACACACACACACACACACACACACACACACACACACACACACACACACACACACACACACACACAGAGAGAGTCCCACTCTTAAAGTTTGATATTGGCAGCAATGGTGGCTAAAGGTTTCAGACCTTGGCAGTAAACTCTTACAACCTTGACCTGCTTATTCAATAGTAGCAGTGTTAATTTTGACAGCAGTTTTTAGTTTTAGTCATAGTCTATTGATAAAAATGTCTTTTAGGTTTAGTCAAATGTTAGTCATCTAAATTAATTTAGTTTTAGTCTAGCTTTAGTTGACTAAAGTCCCCAACATTTTAGTCAACTAAAATTACAGTGAATTTTGTCGAAATATAAGGTGTTACATTTTTTACGTACAAAAAGTTGTAAACATACACAACAACAATAATAATAATAATAATAATAATGGATTAGGTACATTTGAGGCGACCGCAGCCCTTGGGTGGACTGATGGAGGCGTGGCTGCTAGTTTGCGCCATCGGCCTCTCCGACCACCGCCAAACATTTATACAAATTCATACACCAGTGTGGGTTGCACTAGGAGCAAGGTGGGTGAAGCGTCTTGCCCAAGGACACAACGGCCGTGACTAGGGTGGCGGAAGCTGGACTCTAACCTGGAACCCTCAAGTTGCTGGCACAGCCGCTCTACCATCTGATCCACGCCGTCCCAAACTTTTGGTAATTTAGAGTGCATAACTCTATGTTGGGTTGTCCCGATACCAATATTTTGGTAATGGTACCGGTGCTAAAATGTATTTCGACACTTGTTGATACTTTTCTAAATAAAGGTGATCACAAAAAATGGCATTATTGGCTTTTATTTAACAAAAAAATATTACGGTACATTAAACATATGTTTCTTATTTCCAATCAAAAAATATTTGGCCTTAAATAAAATAGTGAACATACTAGACAACTTGTCTTTTAGTAGTAAGTAAGCAAACAAAGGCTCCTATTTGGTTGCTGACGTATGCAGTAACATAGTGTCATTTATAATTTTATTATTTTGACAAAATTATTAAAGACAAGCGGAAGTAAATTTACTATTATTCTTCTAGTTCACTTACGGTTAATATCTGGTTATTTTCTGTTTTAACGTGTTCCATCTACACTTCTGTTAAAATGTAAGAAACACTTATTCTGTTGTTTGGATACTGTTATGGTTTAACTGGGGAAGATGACGGCTCAGACACCAAGGGGAAATGTAGCTCTATAGATTTATTATATATATTCACTATATATATATATATAATAATCACACAATATGATATAAACTAAGGAAATGGAGTGTGACAAAATCCAAGAGTGTATGGTATAAGACTATGTGTGTAGATTAGCTGTTGAGTGTTACCGTAAATGTTGAACGAGAGCGAAGGAACACGGATGTCCATGGGACAGGCAGGTGATCCGGGAGAGAGAGAAGCGCCAGACTCCGAGTCCATGCGAGGGGGTCGAAAATCCAAAAAGGGCAGTCCGGGAACCAAGGGGACAAAAAGGTGACGAGACGCACAGCTCGCCAACACAGGAACAAGGGCAGACGCTGGAAAGACAAGGAAGAACAATGAAACACGGGGGCAACACGGAGAGATCAGGACAGAGAGAGAGCATAAAGCTCTTGGCTTACGGTACAGAAGACTAGATTCCGGCGCCAGCATGCCAGGTTGTGCAGGCTTATGAAGGCAGCTTGATCATCACAGGCAGGTGGACTGATTGCCAGTGAATGATTGCAGCTGGCGGCTGCTGCAGGGCGGAGACGTGCGCGGCACGTCCTTGGATGTACGCGGCCGTGGGCGTGTCCCGAGGTGAGACAATCAGAGCGCAAGGATGAGGGCGCATTCCAATGCGCCCTGGCCGTGACAGATACTTTACTTTAGTTTTGGATGATACCACACATTTGGGTATCGATCCGATACCAAGTAGTTACAGGGTCATACATTGGTCATATTTAAAGTCATCATTGTCCAGGGACATATTTCTCGAGTTTAAACATAATCCATCCATCCATCCATTTTCTACCGCTTGTCCTTCTTGGGGTCGCTGGAGGTGCTGGAGCCTATCTCAGCTGCATTCGGGCGGAAGGCGAGGTACACCCTGGATAAGTCGCCACCTCATCACAGGGCCAACACAGATAGACAGACAACACATTCACACACTAGGGCCAATTTAGTGTTGCCAATCAACTTATCCCCAAGTGCATGTCTTTGGAGGTGGGAGGAAGCCGGAGTACCCGGAGGGAGCCCAAGCAGTCACGGGGAGAACATGCAAACTCCACACAGAAAGATCCCGAGTCCGGGATTGAACCCAGGACTACTCAGGACCTTCGTATTGTGAGGCACATGCACTAACTCCTGTATCACTGTGCTGCCCGTTTAAACATAATACACATAAAAATTTAAAATTAAAAATATTTTGTGACGGAAAAAATACAGATATAATCATTGTAGTATAGACTACATACACTCTTGAACTTGGTATCATTACAGTGGATGTCAGGTGTAGCCATGTTTTAAAGCTCCTCTTTGGCATTCCAGTGTTATAGCTTCACTTTTATCGTTAGTTTTTAAGCCAAAATGCGTCTATTCTCCCTTTCTGTCTACACGCCGTGTCTGCTTGCAAGTACATCGTGTGTGTTTGTTGCTGAACATGCTCCTCTGCTCGTAAAAGCAGCAATGTCACGATGTGACGACGGCGCGCCGTCAAGCCCGTAAAAAAAAAAAGAAAAAAAGTGAACCGGTATTGTTCAGAAGCAGTATAGTACCATTTTTAATTAATTAGTACCGCAGTACTTTCTTAGTACCGGTATACCGTACAACCTTACTGTGATGTTCAATAACTTTGTCTGTTCCGTCATTAAAATTGGTTGTGTACATTTTATCACAGATGTCTATTAATATTTATTTAGCCCAGTGATTCTCAAACTGTGTGGTATGTAGGCTCCACACAGTGTTAGTGTTTTTAATGTGTTACACAGTGTTTCTTGTTGATTTTTTTTAATCATTATTTTTTTATTTATTAATCAAGCCAACAAAATAATACACGATAATACCATAATAATACAATTCCAAAACCAAACCCGGCCCAGCAACATTCAGAATAGCAATCAACAGAGCAATTGAGAGGACACAGAAACATAACACAAAACAATACAAAAGTAGTCAAACACAAATGAATAGTATCAACAACAGTATCAATATAAATAAGAATTCCAACATAGCAGTGATTAGAAATCTCTTATTTACATTATCATCACAGCCATTTATAAAAAAGATAAATTAAAAAAACATACAAAAATAAATAATAGTGTCACAGTGGCTAACACTTGCATCACATCTCATAAGCTTGACAACACAACGTGTCCACTATTTTCCACAAAGATAAAATAAGTCATATTTTAGGTTAATTTAATAGTTAAAACAAATTTAAATAATGGATCCCATATTCCAATACATGACTCATTATTATCTCAACTAAATGCATTTTTTTCTACTGATATCATCTCCATAGCTTGTGTATTCCAGTCAGTATTTAGGATGTGTGTATACCAGTCAGTATGAGTTGGACTATCAACATCTATCCTTTTTTTTAATATTACTGTTTTTGTTATGACGCATATTGAAAGGAATTCATTTTTACTCTTTGATGACTCTTTGTTGTTTATGATGAATATTTATGCTTAATACGCTACTATATTTTACTGTTGGTCATTATACAGCTAATTGGAGAGCCAAGTGTTTTCTAAGGTGGTACTTTTGGAATGGGTGAAAAAAGTTTGAGAACAACTGATCTATTCAATTATGACCAAACAAAAAATATCACTGATACGTAGGAGTTTGTTAAAAAAAAAACAACAGCAAAAAACCCTCAAAAGCAGTGTATACCGTGAAAAAAAAGACTGTATTATGGTCATATGAAGAAGCAAACTAGTTGTATTCTATAATATCTATAAATACACGAGGTGTGCACAGTTGGCGTCTTGACCACTGTCTTGTTTAAATACATCAACCAGTGTTATAAGTCTTTAACTTACAGTATATGCGTGTCTTTCTTTGTGTGTTTGGCTTGAAAAAATGGCAATTGTTTAATACATTGGCTTAATAAATGGTCTACTAAAAGTAAGCTGTCTTGCTCCTGCTCTACCTGTTACAGTTCAAACACTGCGTTATTTTACGTTATTTTTTATGTAGTATCGGCTAGAAACAGAAGATATGAGTGTGTTTTGTTGGAGAGTTGCAGTGTCGTCCTTCTGAATCTTCTTGTGTCACAAGGAAGAGAAGAGGCGTGCTCTGTGTGTGTCTGGGTGTGGGTGTGGGGAGGGGGTAGGGGAAGGGAGGGGTTAGGGGCGTGTCTGTGTTTACTAACAAGACATCATGGCGGAGCCGCAGTCGTGTTTCTTAAGATGGAGATATTCTCACTACTTTTCTTTTGTCGAGCACAAAGAAAAGAACATTTTAGTTAAATGTAAGTTGTGTCTTGGATCAAAAATCCCATCTACTGCCCAAAACAGCAACTCAAATCTGCCGAAACAGCTACAAAAGCAACATGCTTTGACGAAGCTAGTAAAGAGAGACACAGACTCCATACTTACTGTTGCGTAAATGTCCGGACGATTAGCCGACAGGTGGCGCATAAAGTTGGTAGTATTTTTATGGCAAAAAATCGAGCCACAGGGTTTACAACGCGTCTTGTTGTCTACAGAGGCATAGGTGAAGTTCGTCCATATGTCGTTTCTTTCTACCAGGTGTAGTAGACATATTGTTTTGAGGTATCTAACAATACAGTCAAGTTTTCCCAGGGCAACATCAAAACATCATGCTTTACAAAGACAGTAGTTCTGATTGGAACCCCGTCGTGATTTATCCCCGCCCCTCTCCCACATGCAACTGTGATTGGATATATTCCTAACTTGTCCCACCTGCATAAAGACAAAATCAAATATGATTGGATTTCTCCTCTGTCAACATTTTCGTCTCCTTTATATTCGTTGACTAAATTGATACTTACCGTATTTTTCGGAGTATAAGTCACACCGGAGTATAAGTCGCACCGGCCGAAAATACATAATAAAGAAGGAAAAAAACATATATAAGTCGCACTGGAGTATAAGTCGCATTTTTTGGGGAAATTTATTTGATAAAACCCAACACCAAGAATAGACATTTGAAAGGCAATTTAAATTAAATAAAGAATAGTGAACAACAGGCTGAATAAGTGTACGTTATATGAGGCATAAATAACCAACTGAGAACGTGCTTGGTATGTTAACGTAACATATAATGGTAAGAGTCATTCAAATAACTATAACATATAGAACATGCTGTACGTTTACCAAACAATCTGTCACTCTTAATCGCTAAATCCCATGAAATCTTATACGTCTAGTCTCTTACGTGAGTGAGTTAAATAATATTATTTGACATTTTACGGTAATGTGTTAATAATTTCACACATAAGTCGCTCCAGAGTATAAGCCGCACCCCCGGCCAAACTATGAAAAAAACTGCGACTTATAGCCCGAAAAATACGGTAATTGTCGGGAACTCACATGGCTGCAGTAGTTGTGACCCCAAGATGCAGGAACCAGGAGATCGATGTGCAGGTAAGAATCTTTACTACTCTCAAAATAGGAGGAAGCAGTCATACATGTAAAGGCTCTCAACATAATCACAATGCTCGAGCACTGCGGAACAGGCGAGGCAGGCATACATAGCAGCCTGATTGGCAACTGCAACCAGGTAGGCCGGGCTGCCAATCAGGCACAGGTGAGGGAAGTGCACGCTCTGACATGCAGGAAATGGAACAAAATTAAGAGCGCCGACAGGAAACAAACACCAAACAAGGAAACAAACAGAAGTGAAGTGACAGATCGTCACATTCATGTCGTTATTGTTTTAGTCAATATGCATTTGTTTTGGTTTGTTATCGTCTTATTTTAGCCAGAGGAAAATAGGTAATAGACATGAACTAAAACATGGTAATTTGTCAACTATTTATTTTGCAGCTGTCTATTTTGGCAATGATATGTAGCCTTCCGCCCGAACACAGCTGAGATAGGCTCCAGCACCCCCCGCGACCCTGAACGGGACAAGCGGTAGAAAATGGATGTATGGATGGACGGCATGGAGCTTTGGGAGAGTGGCTGTGCCAGCAACCTGAGGGTTCCTGGTTCGATCCCGACCTTATACCAATCTCGTCACGTCCGTTGTGTCCTTGAGCAAGACACTTCACCCTTGCTCCTGATGGGTCGCGGTTAGGGCCTTGCGTGGCAGCTCCCGCCATCAGTGTGTGAATGTGTGTGTGAATGGGTGAATGTGGAAATAGTTCAAAGCGCTTTGAGTACCTTGAAGGTAGAAAAGCGCTGTACAAGTATAACCCATTTACCATTTTACCATTATGAAGTTGATTGCTTTTTGATGACGTATTGGTCGGATGAATGCAACTTGACCATTCAGGCTACAATTGCATCGGATACATATCTAAATTTATATTCATATACTATATGAAATTGGCCTAGGTCGGATTTGAAAAAAAACAACAACAACATAATTGTAAAGTTCACATTGACATGAAAAAATTTGACACAGGTCACAAATTGACCAATACACAATTAGTTGCAGTCATTACACATAGTTTTGTTTTTAACGACAACAGTATTTTTGGTGGCAAATGCTGTTCAATTATTAATGAAAACATTGTTTAATATGCTTGGATGCATCTAATAAAAATAACACCACAGTTAAATTCAATAGAACGGAACAGGAAATTAGGTCCCAGAAGAAACATGTCCTTTTATTGCCAGAGGGTGGCTGTGAATGTCATACTAATGCAAGCTATTTATGACATTTACACAAGGAACAATGTCATCCGGCAGTTTTGGCTAGAAAATGCAGGCTTGAATTTTCATGCAGCTACCGCGCAGTTTGGTGATATTCATGTTGCAGGTCTCAGAGGGTTACTCCTGTTATCAAATATTAATTCAGTCGGTTCAGAAATGGGCTCATTTGAATATTGACTGCATGTTGAAAAGACAACAATAATCCTTTTAAACCCACATCAGCAGCTTTTTCCTCGGCCTATGCGACGCGCACACACGCACACACCGAAGCAGGTGCACGTACAGTGCAAGGTCTCGCGGGAGAGACCGGGTCCAGGTATGCTACTTTAATCATCCGACATGACGGGTGCTGAGACACAACACAAACTCCAAATCCCTGCAGGAGCGAGCCTGTGGCGCTACAAGCTAGCGGCCGAGGCCGTTCTTGATTCAGCTCCTGTTTATTCAAATCCACAGAGACGGTCACCTTCATCTCTGCAGGCAACACCGGAGCCTTGTCTACACTACAAAAGAGCCCGTTGGAGGAGAATGTTGAATAAAACAACGTGCGGCACGCTCAGGAATCTATTCATCTGCCGTCGACCCCTCGAAGAATCACAGCGCCCGCAAAAAAAGCTCAGTGTGGCATGCGAGGACAAAATTTTAATTTTTTTTGGACTTAAAAGCAATTAGTTTAAAACAATTGATGGGTAGCGCCTGATTGTTTGTCGAGTTTTTTGGTTAGTTAATATTTGCTACCTCTGTCAAGAACAATTGTGTGTGTTTGTATATGTATATGTATGCATGTTCGTACTCTTTTTTAAAACATTTTATGTATTTATTTATACTTTTCAATGTCGTATTTGTTTCAATGCCAGTTTCAATGTTGTATTTGTTTCAATTTTCTTTTTTTTTCTACAGAGCTGTCAGGCCAAATTTCTTCCCCCTACAAACCCCCCCCATTTACTTCCGGGGTCATTTCCTCTTACGTCATTTCCTCTTACGTCATTGACAGCGATCGATAACACTTCGGCTTTGACTGCACGTCGCTGGAAGGATACTTGTTTTTTGTTTTTTTTTAATTTATTTTTTATAATATAGCGTTAACAAAACGTCTGTATTAATCGGACAAATTAACTTGAGGATATTCCTGACTGCACATTTGACAGAGAATTAAACCATTTTTGATTCGTTTTCCACGGGTCAACACTACTTCAGGGTTACTTTTTCTTTCAGACGGATGGGTTTTAGGTTGATATTGTTGGCAAACACGATTTACTGACATTCACTCTAACTTCGAGTAAGAACATACCTTTACTGTATGCGGCTGGTCCGTGGTAACCCAATATTGAGACGTGAGTAGGAGCAGTTTTTAGCAAATAATAAAAAGAATTGCCAACAACCCCAATAATAACCCTGACATGATTTTGAATTCTCTACAATTATAAACTTTGCCCTCCGTGTCAAGTCACTTTCCGTAATGAGCCAATTATAATGTTGATTTAAAGTACAGACATTTAACAGTATTATATATTAATTAATATTTTTTGCACGTTACCACGAAGACAGAAGTTCCCAGCAGCGGCCCTAACACTCCGCCTGGAATTTTTCGAAGCCTGCTGGTGTTTGAAACAAGTCCCCTGGGAAAGATAAAGACAAATGTCATTCAGTGACACCACCATTTCCAGGAGATTTGGATTCTATCGATCGCTGTCAATGACGTAAGAGGAAAGGATGTAAGTAAGAGGAAATGACGTAAGAGGAGATGACCCCGGAAGTAAATGGGAGGGGGGGAGGTTTTTGTAGGGGGAAGAAATTTGGTGTGACAGAGCCCCTAAAGGGACATGGAGGGGGAAAAAAAAAGTTGTATCTGCTTTCTTTTGTAATTCAAGTTATCATTACATGTATGTTTTGTTGCATTTGTAACAATTGTATTGTTGATAATAGAGGCAATTATTGTTATTATTCTTTATCAATAGTGGTATTTCTATTGGTATTTATAATACTCCATTTGCAGTGCAATAGTGTTCTTTGTCATTTCTGTGGAATTAATATTTACTTCACTAACTACTTATTCGCACCGATAGTAACTATTTGCTTGCCTAACATAATTCTTATTGCGATATCCAGTGGACATATTAAGAACAGCAGTTTCTTTAATTTAAAAATGTATCTAAATTTTACTCTTAGCAAACTCATTTAAAGGCCGGGATTGCGGACCTGATCCGGCCCATGGGCCGCATGTTTAACATCCCTGGTCCAAACATCTTAGCTACATTATTCATATTTTTTATTCAGTTTTAAAACAAAAAGTTAGCAAGAAGTGAAATAACTAAATAATGATGGTAGCCAAGTTACTCTAACACAGGGGTGTCAAACTCATTTTAGACCGGGGCCCACATGGAGAAAAACCTACTCCCAAGTGGGCCGGACTGGTAAAATCACGGCATGATAACTTAACAATATTTTTTTTGTTGTTTAAAAATAGAATCAGCACATTCTGAAATTGTACAAATCATAATGTTGTTGGGTTTAATATATAACGTTGCGGTTAATAGTATTCTATCTTTATTTTTCGTTATTTATATTTTCTGAATAAATTATGTGATAATGTTCATCAGTCAACCCACTCATGTTAACTTTCAATCCATCAAGATTTAAAAAAATATACCGTACTAAATCAAATTACAGGATGTTATTAATGTAGTTTGCTCATTTTCCTCGATTGGTGCATTAACATCATGTGGTTTATGTTGTACATATGTAGCATGATCTACAAAGATACAAATAATTGCTATTGCGACATCCAGTGGACACATTTAGAACAGCTATTTCTTTCATTCAGAAGTTACAGGTTAATTTTTATACTTAGCAAAATCATCCCGCAGGCCGGAAAAAACCTGTTCGAGGGCCTGATCTGGCCCTCGGGCCCTACGTTTTACACCCCTGCTCTAACAGTACACGTTGCCATACTTGCCAACCTTGAGGCCTCCGAATTCGGGAGATTTGGGGGTGGGGGAGGTTGAGAGTGGGGGGTGGGGTACGGGTTCGGAGTATATTTATAGCTAGAATTCACTGAAATCCAAGTATTTCTTATATATATATATATATATATATATATATATATATATATATATATATATATATATATATATATATATATATATATACATATATATGTATGTGTGGGAAAAAAAAAAAAAGACAAAAAAAAAAAAAAAAGACAAAAAAAAAAAATCTCCTGATGATTGAGGGAACCCCCTCATGAAACAGGCCTGTAGAGATGAAATAGTCTTGTGATTTTTTTCCCCACACATACATATATTGCGCTCTACTACGGTATCGAGCACTATTTTTTGGATAACCTTATTAAGACATATATACATATATATATATATATATATATATATATATATATATATATATATATATATATATATATATATATATATATTTTTTATTTTTTTATTTTTTTTATTATTATTTTTTTTAATTATTATTATGTATAAAATACATATAAATAAAATAAATACTTGAATTTCAGTGTTCATTTATTTACACATATACACACACATAACACTCCTCTATTCATTGTTGTATTTGAAAGTGCAATGCTTTGCAGCCAGTAGCACAGCCTTTGAAGGAGCATAGGTATGGGCAGTGTAATATTCTGGGTTGGAGTCAATAACCACGCGAGGTAACGAAGTTACGTCTCTTTACTTCATACTTCAGAACCGACTCCCACACTTGCCGTCAGGGTGCGCAATACAACGTAAACCGTTGGCCAACCAAAAAGTAACCACAGAACACTATACCCAACATTCACCAGGAGATGGCAACAAACAACTTAGATCACTCTATTACAGGCAGCATCTGTGAAATTTATTTTGCAGGAAAGGAGTGAGTTTAGGGTTGAATTGTCCATCCTCGTTCTATTCTCTGTCACTCGTTGTCGCCATGACTGTCTCTTCTTTGTTCTTCTGCTTCGTCTCCTTCTTGTTTATGTGAAGGAAAAGCGGACGTGACGACAGACTGTCCTCACTCAGGTCCGCACGGGCCTGGAGGGGGCGTGCCTTAAGGCCTTAAGTCCGGCTGGAAATCGGGAGAAATTCGGGAGAATGGTTGTCCCGGGAGATTTTCGGGAGAGGCACTGAAATTCGGGAGACTCCCGGAAAATTCGGGAGGGTTGGCAAGTATGCACGTTGCACAAACACATGTGATTTTATCAAAGGACATTCCCATTTTAAAATAGTTGGTTGTCAGCTGCTCTTTCTTGTATTCTCAGATAAAAACAAACAAATCATACCTAAGAAAGAAATGGCAACGCAAGGAAGCAGCAGCTCTTCCTTGATAGACACGGACTCATCAGTGTAATTAGTGCAGCCTCAGCGGGTGCAGCAAGCAAACACACGGTTCAGCCTTTAAATATGGATGTCATTACTGCTCGCGTCGCGCTCATTGGTCACAGGTGTTGTCTCTAAATGTGCCTTAATGAAAAGCAATAATCCAGACTGCACGTCAAGATGCCACAAGAACTCTTCGACTGCAGGCAGAAGATACTCCCCTCAAAGGACGGTAAAAGGAAGTACGGAACGAATAGATCAGGGGTCGCCTCTTGTTGTATTCATGGTGAACTTACTGCGAGCTATGAATACATCCTATAGAAAAAAAAACCCTGCAGACTAGATGATGGATACAGACAAACCATATGGATAAAGGCCGAGATGTAGGATAGATGGCAATAGAATATTAAGATTTGGACGATTCCAGTTCCGATTCTGGGTACTCGTTACAATTCTTTTAACAGGCAGGTTCAAACGCTTACTATGAATTTCCCACGGGGCCATTTTCAACTGGTAAATATAATCAATCCTTTGAACTTGAATGTAAATGTTCTAAAGTTTCTTTCTACAAGAGTACATTCTCACAAAAGTTTCACTTTACTTTTTAAAACAGAGAATATACATACACACATTCTGTCTTTCACGTGTTAGAGATAGGGAAGTTTGATCGGGGGTTTTATGCTGCAGATTATGATTATCCATGGGTTAAATCAGCTGATGCTGAACACACATGGAAAAAAACAACATTTTTTAAAATGTATATCAATACACTTTTTAAACTTCTACAAATATTACCATTGAGATGTATCTTTATTCAAAACAATTCAGTGGTGCGCAATAAATGAATAACAAATACTATTACTCATTGAAATTATGAAATCCTTTGGTTTTGCCCTCAAAATCTTTCTATGTCCAGGGAATTATTTACCGATTTTGTAACATTAACAAAGTCCCCCTCCCAAAAAAGGAAAATATCAATATAAGTACTAAATTATCAATGAAATATTGATACTATCCTTTGTATCAATACAACTGATTTACGGATCGATCCGCCTTCCTTGTATTTCTGGCAGTTGTCTCAAACAGTTGTTTGGATATTATCCTTTCTGTAACTCTTACTGGTCTACTTTTTAAAATGTCCTAGTAATATCTGCTTACTTTCTGCTGTACCTTGCTTCCATCTACATTTCTTAAACTTTACTAAGCACGTCTTTCTTTCGTTGTTTCAATTAGCTGGCAGCTAGTTAACAGATTAGCTCGACTGATCCTGCTTGCTTTTCCCCTGTGTATAACATGTTTAGTCTCATCCTCCAATGATAATAATACATGTATTGTAAACATTTAGTTTATTTGCCACAAAAGAGGATTATTGACCGTGTAGTTACTAGGGTTGTACGGT
The DNA here is from genome assembly GCF_033978685.3 of Nerophis lumbriciformis. Lineage (NCBI taxonomy): Eukaryota > Metazoa > Chordata > Actinopteri > Syngnathiformes > Syngnathidae > Nerophis > Nerophis lumbriciformis. The sequence continues at coordinate 14,925,595 of NC_084585.2, forward strand.
ATACTGGTATTAGTATAGTACCGCAATACTAATGAATCATAATCGGTACTATACCGCCTCTGAAACGTACCAATACCCCCCCCACACCCCCCACACCCCCGCGCCCCCGTCGTCACGTCGTGACATTGCTGGTTTACGAGTAGACAAGCATGTTCGGTAGCGCACAATCACAGAGTACTTACAAGCAGACACAGTGTGTAGACAGAAAAGGGAGAACGGACGCATTTTGGCTTCAAAACTAAAGATAAAGATGAACACTGAAACGCCCACCGAAAGAGGTGTTTTAAGACATGGCTAGCGAGCTAGCGGCTAAAGTCTATCCGCAGTCGGCAGTGTTTTAGCTACTTCTAAATCACTAATCCTGATCTCCATGGCGACAAATAAAGTAAGTTTCTTACAAGTATCATCCCTGCAGGACGAGGAATAGCTAAACATGCTTCACTTACCGGCATCAAAATGTAAAAAAACGCCATTGGTGGATCTACACCTGACATCCACTGTAATGATACCAAGTACAGGACCGTATCTAATCGATACTACTATGATTACGTCGATATTTTTTGGCATTTTTTTTCTTTAAAAAAACAAACTTATATTATGTTTATAAACTCAGGAAATATGTCCCTGGACACATGAGGACTTTGAATATGACCAATGTATGATCCTGTAACGACTTGGTATCGGATTGATATCCAAATGTGTGGTATCATCCAAAACTAATGTAAAGCATCCAAACAACAGAAGAATAAATGATTATTACATTTTAACAGAAGTGTAGATAGAACATGTTAAAAGAGAAAGTAAGCAAATATTAACAGTAAATGAACAAAAAGATTAATAATTAATTTTCTACCACTTGTTCTTAATAATTTTGACAAAATAATAGAATGGAAAATGACACAATATGTTACTGCAGACTAAATTAGGAGCCTTTGTTTGCTTACTTACTAATAAAAGACAAGTTGTCTCGTATGTTCACTATTTTATTTAAGGACAAACTTGCAATAAGAAACATATGTTTAATGTACCGTAAGATTTTTTTGTTACAATAAAGCCAATAATGCAATTGTTTGTGGTCCCCTTTATTTAGAAAATTATCAAAAAGAACGTAAAGTATTGACATAATTTTGCCATACAGTTTGCTGCTAACTTCCTGTGTCGCAGCAAATCTTTCCGGTTGCATTCGAAATACAAAATCGACTTTTCAAAATGTGTACGGTTCTGGGAAAATCGTAATGATGCCCAACCCTGAAATGATATATGATTTCATATTTAACCAAATAGCATATTGTCATGTTTATAATGAATATAATTACTTGCTATCGCTAATCTCTATCAATGACTCAACCTCGCTTCATGTATAAAAAGCAACACACTATATGCACGATATATTTCTGGTACACATCAATTCCTGTTCACACTGCAAACTGTAATGAAAAGCGACTCCAAGGCGCGCCATGACGCATGCTGGACACCCCGCATTCCCACAATCTCATCCATTAGCGGCGAGATGAAGATGAGCGGCGGTTCCAGTGCTTGTGAGGAGCAATGGACTCCACCCAGGAATACAAAAAGTTAGAGATATTTAGCTGCTGGGTAAACGGGCTTAATGAAATCAGCATTTGATGTCGGCGCTGCAGTCCTCCAACGGGATTGGGGCAAACAAAGTAGAGAAGGGCTCGAGGGGAGTCGACCATAAAAGGTAATAAGCACGCTGGATGGAGGTGCGAGCAGGCTACGCTCACAAAATCAAACCTTTCAGAAAATCCGACCCTTTTCAGCCAAGAGTTCAGAAGAGCACAAAAAGTGTTTTGCTTGTGGGGGGAATTCCGAGGAGCAGTAAACACAAGTCACAAAACATCTTTGACGGAGAACTACTCAATGCTTCATCGTGGCCTTTAGCATCCAACAAGACACCTCAGGGACGCTGCTGCTATCCCGGTGTCACCGCTATAAAACACAACTCTTCACAGTCTTGTAAAGTGTGAGCACTCACTCACTTTTACACTCTTAACGAGACACTGAAGACAGACTTGCAGTCACATTCACATCTACCAATGGGAATGTTGTGGCTGTGTTCTCTACTTACGCGTCAATAAGTATTCCATGTACGCATTTAGGCTTATTAATAATAAATCTTTTTTTTGTTGTTCTGTCCAGCTACTCAGGTAAATCATATTTTGGTGACACTTTAGTATGGGGAACATATTCTAAGTAATTACAATTTCCAGTTTCTCTATTCAACATGTTCAAAAAGGAGTAGGAAGAGTCATAGCTTATTTAATATATATATATATATATATATATATATATATATATATATATATATATATATATATATATATATATATATATATATATATATATACATATAAAATCTGCGATGTAGTGAAGCTGCGATATTTGAGGTACAATGTAGCGAGGGACGACTGTAACTGTTTTTAATTGTGAATTGCAACCACCAAAGTACATTAAGTCCCTTCCCATTCTGCTATGTACTCAAGATGGCGATGAATGAGGGTAGGTAAAGTCGTTTCCTGCACACCCACTATTTTGGGTGGGTTGAGTACAACATCCATCTGTGGGATTTTCCAGATATGCTGCAGAGCTGCCAACTATTCCGGAACTATATGATCATGTGATGGCAACAAACTAAAGAACATGTCCGACCTAATTTTTCCAACTGGGAAGATAAATGCACTTTAAGATGTTCAATATTTATTCAAGTTAAATTTTTGCTTTGCTTACAAAAATGAGAATCCATTATATGTTTGTGTTTGTTTATTTATTTAGGATGAAGATTCAATTACTGTACAATTCTGCAGTAATGAGAAATAAAGCTTTCTACCCTTTTAAATGTTTACATGCATTATTATTATGTATTATGATTACGTGACCTCGGATTCAGGAGGAACAGTGTGGTTTTCGTCCTGGTCGTGGAACTGTGGACCAGCTCTATACTCTCGGCAGGGTCCTTGAGGGTGCATGGGAGTTTGCCCAACCAGTCTACATGTGCTTTGTGGACTTGGAGAAGGCATTCGACCGTGTACCCCGGGAAGTCCTGTGGGGAGTGCTCAGAGAGTATGGGGTATCGGACTGTCTTATTGTGGCAGTTCGCTCCCTATATAATCAGTGCCAGAGCTTGGTCCGCATTGCCGGCAGTAAGTCGGACACGTTTCCAGTGAGGGTTGGACTCCGCCAAGGCTGCCCTTTGTCACCGATTCTGTTCATAACCTTTATGGACAGAATTTCTAGGCGCAGTCAGGGCGTTGAGGGGATCTGGTTTGGTGGCTGCAGGATTAGGTCTCTGCTATTTGCAGATGATGTGGTCCTGATGGCTTCTTCTGGCCAAGATCTTCAGCTCTCGCTGGATCGGTTCGCAGCCGAGTGTGAAGCGACTGGGATGGGAATCAGCACCTCCAAGTCCGAGTCCATGGTTCTCTCCCGGAAAAGGGTGGAGTGCCATCTCCGGGTTGGGGAGGAGATCTTGCCCCAAGTGGAGGAGTTCAAGTACCTCGAAGTCTTGTTCACGAGTGGGGGAAGAGTGGATCGTGAGATCGACAGGCGGATCGGTGCGGCATCTTCAGTAATGCGGACGCTGTATCGGTCCGTTGTGGTGAAGAAGGAGCTGAGCCGGAAGGCAAAGCTCTCGATTTACCGGTCGATCTACGTTCCCATCCTCACCTATGGTCATGAGCTTTGGGTCATGACCGAAAGGACAAGATCACGGGTACAAGCGGCCGAAATGAGTTTCCTCCGCCGAGTGGCGGGGCTCTCCCTTAGAGATAGGGTGAGAAGCTCTGTCATTTGGGGGGAGCTCAAAGTAAAGCCGCTGCTCCTCCACATCGAGAGGAGCCAAATGAGGTGGTTCGGGCATCTGGTCAGAATGCCACCCGAACGCCTCCCTAGGAAGGTGTTTCGGGCACGTCCGACCGGTAGGAGGCCACGGGGAAGACCCAGGACACGCTGGGAAGACTATCTCTCCCGGCTGGCCTGGGAACGCCTCGGGATCCCCCGGGAGGAGCTGGACGAAGTGGCTGGGGAGAGGGAAGTCTGGGCTTCCCTGCTTAAGCTGCTGCCCCCGCGACCCGACCTCGGATAAGCGGAAGAAGATGGATGGATGGATGGATGGATTACATGACATTATAATCGCTGTATAGTTTTTATCGGTTTGTTTATTCAGTTTAAAAGCATGATGTAGACAAAATCTCTGGGTCTGTCTGCATAAAGCCAACTCTTTTCAAAGTAAATTATTGCATATTGTTTTAATGAGTAGCACCTTGAGACAAGGATATGTTGATTGGCAGTCTAAAGTAACATGTCTTCCTTCACTCGTTATTTTCACAGTTTTATGCAATTTTATGTACAACCCCAAAACCAGGGAAGTTGGCTCGTTGTGTAAATCGTAAATAAAAACAGAATACAATGATTTGCAAATCCTTTTCAACTTATATTCAATTGAATAGACTGCAAAGACAAGATATTTAATATTCGAACTGAGAAACGTATTTTTTTTGCAAATAATCATTTGCTCCAACACCTGTATGTACCTTTCAGCATTAATGGTGCCTTCACAGATGTGTAAGTTACCCATGCCTTGGGCACTAATACACACCCATACCATCACAGATGCTGGCTTTTGAACTTTGCGCCTATAACAGTCCGGATGGTTCTTTTCCTCTTTGGTACGGAGGACACAACGTCCACAGATTCCAAAAACAATATGGAATGTGGACTCGTCAGACCACAGAACACTTTTCCAATTTGCATCAGTCCATCTTAGATGAGCTCGGGACCAGCAAAGCCGGCGGCATTTCTGGGTGTTGTTGATAAATGGCTTTGGCTTTGCATAGTAGAGTTTTAACTTGCACTTACAGATGTAGCGACCAACTGTAGTTACTGACAGTGGTAGTCTGAAGTGTTCCTGAGGCCATGTGGTGATATCCTTTACTTTACTTTGATGCAGTACCGCCTAAAGCAGGGGTGTCAAACTCTGGCCCGCGGGCCAAATTTGGCCCTTGAGGCGATATCAAATTAACACTAAAGCTGGCCCGCCGATTATATATTGCGGCGGTGCCGCGGTAACACCGCATTCACCGCTAATTCTAATACTTACCAACCCTCTCGTGAGTCTTCCAAACTTCAGCGCCCCTCCCGAATATCGTCACGTCTGCTTTTCAGCCAGTCCAACGTGTGCTGGCCCAGTCACATGATATGTGCGGCTTCGGCACGCACACACAATTGAATGCAACGCATACTTCATCAACAGTGATACAGGTTACACTGAGGGTAGCCGAATAAAAAACTTTAACACTGTTAGAAATATAGGCCACACTGTGAATCCACACCAAATAAGAATGACAAACACATTTCGTGAGAACATCCGCACCGTAACACAACATAAACACAACAGAACAAATACCCAGAACCCTTTGCAGCACTAACTCTTCCGGGGACGCTACAAGGTGTGTGTGTGTGTGTGTGTGTGTGTGTGTGTGTGTGTGTGTGTGTGGTAGCGGGGGTGTATTTTGTAGCGTCCCAGAAGAGTTAGTGCTGCAAAGGATTCTGGGTATTTGTTCTGCTGGGTTTATGTTGTGTTACGGTGCGGATGTTCTCCCGAAATGTGTTTGTCATTCTTGTTTGATGTGGATTCACAGTGTGGCGTATATTTTTAACAGCGTTAACGTTTTTTATATTGGCACCCTCAGTGTAACTTGTATCGCTGTTGATGAAGAATGTGTTGCAATCACTCGTGTGTGCGTACAGAAGTCGCACATGTCTTATGACTGGGTCTGAACGATGTTAGAATGGATGAAAAGCGGACGTGACGATAGCTCGTAGAGTACGTTAAAGGCAGTGCATTTAAGGCATGCCCCCAAGACTGTGGTCCGGGTGGACGAGATATAATGACTGATGAACACCTTTGTTCGATAATGAAGGTTGCCTCAGCTCAAAGCCTGAGCCCCGAGATTAATGAACTAGCATCCAAGAAAGGATGGCAGGTATCTGGCTTCGGCACATCAGATTAGATCAGTGTGTTGCAAACTGAGCCGTTTAAAGTCCTGAATGGTTGTTTTATTCATTGTTATTTTATTTTCAAATGTATTAGCCTGTGGAAAAAGTTAATGCTGATATTTATCTCAGAAGGCTGCAAATAGAAAAGAGGCATTCAATTCTTATTTAAATTGTATTTGATATGCCATTGATATTTTTTAATTATTATTGTTATTATTTGAAACTGGATTTTGCATGTCACTATAGGGGCAGCACGGTGGAACAGGGGTTAGTGCATCTGCCTCACAATACGAAGGTCCTGAGTAGTCTTGGGTTCGATCTTTCTGTGTGGAGTTTGCATGTTCTCCCCGTGACTGCGTGGGTTCCCTCCGGGTACTCCGGCTTCCTCCCACCTCCAAAGACATGCACCTGAGGATAAGTTGATTGGCTGGCAACACTAAATTGGCCCTAGTGTGTGAATGTGAGTGTGAAAGTTGTCTGTCTATCTGTGTTGGCCCTGCGATGAGGTGGCGACTTGTCCAGGGTGTACCCCGCCTTCCGCCCGATTGTAGCTGAGATAGGCTCCAGCGCCCCCCGCGACCCCAAAAGGGAATAAGCGGTACGAAAATGGATGGATGGACTATAAAGTTATATAAGCCTTGCTTGTTCAATATTCAATGCAAAACTTATTAAAACGTTAATTTGTACAACCTTGGCCCGCGGCTTTGTTCAGTTTTAAATTTTGGGCCACTCTGTATTTGAGTTTGACACCCCTGGCCTAAAGGATTGAAGGTCCGTAATATCATCACTTACGTGCAGTGATTTCTCCAGATTATTTTGATGATATTACGGACCACAGATGGTGAAATCCCTAAATTCCTTGCAATAGCTCTTTGAGAAAAGTTGTTCTTAAACTGTTGGACAATTTGCTCACGCATTTGTTCACAAAGTGGTGACCCTCGCCCCATCCTTTTTTGTGAATGACTGAGCATTTCATGGAAGCTGCTTTTATACCCACCTGTTTCCAATTAGCCTGTTCACCTGCGGGATGTTCCAAATAAGTGTTTGATGAGCATTCCTCATTTTTCTCAGTCTTTTTTTGCCACTTTCGCCAGCTTTTTTTAAACATGTGGCCGGCATCAAATTCAAAATGAGCTAATATTTGCAAAAAATAACACAGTTTACCAGTTTGAACCTTAAGTATCTTGTCTTTGCAGTCTATTCAATTCAATATACCGGTAAGTTGAAAAGGATTTGCAAATGATTATATTCTGTTTTTATTTACGATTTACTCAAGGTGCTGATTTCACTGGTTTTGGAGGAAAATACTGTTATTAGGTTTTTTCTCAAAATTGTGCTCTGCTCGAAATTACCATTTTTATTGTTTGTTGTTCACCCACTTTACGATACGACGTTGCAGCAAAAGAGACTTCAAAGATGTGCGTCATCCAGCACGCGAGCAAAACAACATGTGTGTGTGTGTAGAAAAGAGAGAGAGAGAGCGAGAGAGACATAGAGAGAGAGAGAGAGAGAGAGAGAGAGAGAGAGAGAGAGACGCCAGCCTTGAGTTGAGGAATGATTCTGTAATCGGCACTTTGCTCAGCACCCATTTATCATGCAAGCATTACTTATTACCTACTCTCTCTTACACTCGACTATTTTCTACATATTTACACACCGCACACAGGTTAAAATCTACAGCTACAGTATACAGGATTTGCAAGCATAGGGACAAATAATAATATACGGAATAACACGGGGACACACAATAATCAATATTCTTACAGTCTGACCTGTCTGTCACCGCTAACAATTTGACCCCCCTTAAGAAGTGTGTGAGTGTGCCTCTTACCCCGGCCTGCAACAAAAGAAAGACAAGAAAAACAGGAAAACGGAAATGAAATTATTTTGCATGTTCAGTCATCGATCGTTGATGTCACATGACTGAGCTAACAGGAGGAACCCTCTAACGAGGTCATCGTAACGTGACAGTGAATCGTTCGGTCGGACAGCTTATTCTCTCTCTCTGTCGGCTGTGTGTGTGTTTGTGTGCGTGTGTGTGTGTGTGTGTGTTTGTGTGCGTGTGTGTGTGTGTGTGTGTGTGTGTGTGTGTGTGTGTGTGTGTGTGTGTGTGTGTGTGTGTGTGTGTGTGTGTGTGTGTGTGTGCGTGTTCTTGTACAAACCCCGTTTCCATATGAGTTGGGAAATTGTGTTAGATGTAAATATAAACGGAATACAATGATTTGCAAATCCTTTTCAACCCATATTCAATTGAATGCACTACAAAGACAAGATATTTGATGTTCAAACTCATAAACTTTATTTTATTTTTTGCAAATAATGATTAACTTAGAATTTCATGACTGCAACACGTGCCAAAGTAGTTGGGAAAGGGCATGTTCACCACTGTGTTACATGGCCTTTCCTTTTAACAACACTCAGTAAACGTTTGGGAACTGAGGAGACACATTTTTTAAGCTTCTCAGGTGGAATTATTTCCCATTCTTGCTTGATGTACAGCTTAAGTTGTTCAACAGTCCGGGGGTCTCCGTTGTGGTATTTTAGGCTTCATAATGCGCCACACATTTTCAATGAGAGACAGGTCTGGACTACAGGCAGGCCAGTCTAGTACCCGCACTCTTTAACTATGAAGCCACATTGATGTAACACGTGGCTTGGCATTGTCTTGCTGAAATAAGCAGGGGCGTCCATGGTAACGTTGCTTGGATGGCAACATATGTTGCTCCAAACAAAACCTGTATGTACCTTTCAGCATTAATGCTGCCTTCACAGATGTGTAAGTTACCCATGTCTTGGGCACTAATACACCCCCATACCATCACAGATGCTGGCTTTTCAACTTTGCGCCTATAACAATCCGGATGGTTCTGTTCCTCTTTGGTCCGGAGGACACGACATCCACAGTTTCCAAAAACAATTTGAAATGTGGACTCGTCAGACCACAGAACACTTTTCCACTTTGTATCAGTCCATCTTAGATGAGCTCAGGCCCAGCGAAGCCGACGGCGTTTCTGGGTGTTGTTGATAAACGGTTTTCGCCTTGCACTTACAGATGTAGCGACCAACTGTAGTTACTGACGGATACTGCAATACAAAATAGTCTCTCTCTTTTTGATGAAATAACATTAGAGGAACTATTACGGCATGTAAGTGGGATAAAACAAACAACATGTTTACTTGACCCACTTCCTGGGAAACTTATCAAAGAGCTTTTTGTATTATAAGGTCCATCAGTGCTAAATATTATAAACTTATCACTTTCCTCTGGCACTGTTCCCCTAGCATAGCACAGGTCCGGTGGCCATGGATGAAGTGCTGGCTGTCCAGAGTCGGGACCCGGGGTGGACCGCTCGCCTGTGCATCGGCTGGGAACATCTCTGCGCTGCTGACCCGTCTCCGCTCGGGATGGTGTCCTGCTGGCCCCACTATGGACTGGACTCTTACTATTATATTGGATCCACTATGGACTGGACTCTCACAATATTATGTCAGACCCACTCGACATCCATTGCATTCGGTCTCCCCTAGAGAGGGGGGGGTGTTACCCACATATGCGGTCCTCTCCAAGGTTTCTCATAGTCATTCACATCGACGTCCCACTGGGGTGAGTTTTTCCTTGCCCTTATGTGGGCTTTGTACCGAGGATGTCGTTGTGGCTTGTGCAGCCCTTTGAGACACTTGTGATTTAGGGCTATATAAATAAACATTGATTGATTGATTGATTGACTGACAGTGGGTTTCTGAAGTGTTCCTGAGCCCATGTGGTGATATCCTTTACACACTGATGTCGCTTGTTGATGCAGTACAGGCTGAGGGATCGAAGGTCACGGGCTTAGCTGCTTACGTGCAGTGATTTCTCCAGATTCCCTGAACCCTTTGATGATATTACGGACTGTAGATGGTAAATTCCTTGCAATAGCTGGTTGAGAAAGGTTTTTCTTAAACTGTTCAACAATTTGTTCACGCATTTGTTGACAAAGTGGTGACCCTCGCCCCATCCTTGTTTGTGAATGACTGAGCATTTCATGGAATCTACTTTTATAACCAATCATGGCACCCACCTGTTCCCAATTTGCCTGTTCACCTGTGATGTTCCAAATAAGTGTTTGATGAGCATTCCTCAACTTTATCAGTATTTATTGCCACCTTTCTCAACTTCTTTGTCACGTGTTGCTGGCATCAAATTCTAAAGTAAATGATTATTTGCAAAAAAAAAAATGTTTATCAGTTTGAAAATCAAATACGTTGTCTTTGTAGCATATTCAACTGAATATGGGTTGAAAATGATTTGCAAATCATTGTATTCCATTTATATTTATATCTAACACAATTTCCCAACTCATGTGGAAACAGGGTTTGTATGTCTACCCTTCTTGAGACATCAACAAGGAAAAGTACCTTCCATATGAGGACCGGTGAACAAGTTAGGACATAAATCATGGTCCCAATACGGAAAACCATTGCTTCTAACAGAGAATGTCTCATTTGCACCCCTGGTGATGAAATCTATCAATATTAGGGTGGTCCCAAAAAGGAGGGATTTTTCAAATTGACCGTGGGTCGGTTTTAAAAGTGCTTTCCCCTCTGGTCAACATTTGAAATAACAAATCAAATCAAATCAAATCAACAAGTGTGTGTAAGAAATTGAAAGGCGGCCCCTTTGGCCAAAATGAATTTAAAAAAAAAAATACATATGTATATAGAGACATACTGTAATGACTTGAAGTAAATAATGAAGATTAAAAACCAATTACAAACAAAAAAAATAAAACATTTACTAAAAGCAGTCTTTTTCTCACAATGTGTCGACTTTGTTCTTGTAAAATTGGGAACAACTTCTCATATTCTTTCTGTTTCTGTGTTATTGCGATATTTTTTCGTAAAATTATTACTTTTTTATGTAAAATTATTACTTTTTTTAGAAAAATTGTGACATTTGCCATATAAAATTCTGACTTTTATCACAATATTGCCGATGTTTTTGTTGTTCTTGTAAAATAGTGACATTTTTTTAGTCAAATTATGACTTTTGTCATAATTTTGCCAAATAAAAATTTGGATTATTATTATAATATTGCCAATATTTTAAAGCTGTCTTATAAAATTGTGACTTTTCTTGAGTAAAATTACGACTTTTATTATAATACTGTATAGTCAACCTGTGACCTTTTTCTTGTGAAATTCCAACTAATTTTTCACAACAAGCTTTTTTATATTTACACAGTATGTATATATTATTAATGTTGTAAATACAAATCTTTATATATCTAGAAAGGGTGGTCCTAAAGAGGTAGGCGTTATTCGAAGGTCTCAAGAAGGTAACAAATACTAGAATGTGCGTGTGTGTGTGTGTTTGTGTGTGTGTGTGTGTGTGTTTGTGTGTGTGTGTGTGTGTTTTCACCTTGTCCTGCAACAAATGAAAGAACAAGCTAAATTGTTACAAAACTACATGGACTGATTTATATAGTCTTAGGACAGCTATGTTCAGCGTCTGAGGTCACTGACCTTGGTTTTAGTTCTTCCACAGCAAACTCCTCCAAGCATGCCTTAAAAGGGGTCATGTTATGATTGAAAGGTTTTGTGGGTAGTCTTATTTACGTGCCTCCACTTGGACTGTGTCTTCTCCCCGTCAGCCATGCTGTAGTTTTTTTAGTGCTTCCATAGCGAGTCTACTGACAGATACAAGTTAGAACTATACGCTAATTTGTATTAGAAATATCAACAGCAGAGGATTCATGTGCATGTACGAGCCAGTCTGCCCCACAAACCTCCCAGGAGGTGATCAAGGGTGATGGGTCAAATGCAGAGAATAATTTCGCCACACCTAGTGTGTGTGTGTGCCAACCATTGGTACTTTAACTTTAACATGAGGATGGAGAAAAAGAAGCGTGGTGATAACATTGTCGGACTGCAATGGCGGACTCGCTCAAATCTCTTTTGTTAAATTTCCTACCATATAAGAAGGTACGAATTGTAAATACGAAACAAATTGGGCAAATTCCATCCATCCATTTTTTACCGCTTATTCCCTTCGGGGTCGCGGGGGTTGCTGGAGCCTATCTCAGCTGCATTCGGGCGGAAGGCTGCGTACACCCTGGACAAGTCGCCATGGGCAAATTCCAAACAGTTTTTTTGGAGGAAGTTGAAAGGAAGGCAAGATTGTTTCATAAATATCTCTGCCATGACTCCATGGTTTGATTTCATATTTTAAAAGTTAAAGTTAAAGTACCAATGATTGTCACACACACACTAGTTGTGGAGAAATTATCCTCTGCATTTGACCCATTACCCTTGATCACCCCCTGGGAGGCGTGGGGAGCAGTGAGCAGCAGCGGTGGCTGCGCCCGGGAATCATATTAGTGATTTAACCCCCAATTCCAACCCTTGATGCTGAATGCCAAGCAGGGAGGTAATGGGTCCTGTTTTTATAGTCTTTGGTTTGACTCGGCCGGGGTTTGAACTCACGACCTACCGATCTCAGGACGGACACTCTAACCACAAGGCCACCGAGTAGGTTGATTTCATATTTTGGGACTTATGCAGATACCAAATGCACAACAACAGGTACCAATAGCTAAGAAGGGTTGGTTTTGCATTATAGGACCTGTTTTTTTGTGCACAGGCAACATAAAAGTGTTTTCCTCAATGTGTTCCCACAAAGTTGGAAGTATACGATTGTCCAAAATGTCTTGTTAAAGATGACAAATGAAGATGCAGCTAGAACTAAGCACTCTTGTCCAACCTCTAATGCATTCAGTGATTGATTAGGAGCTATGTCCATTCATCATGTTGATATATTTCATACATATACCGTATAATCTAGCATAAAAAGCCACACGAAGACTCCGTTTTACGCTTTTTGTTTGTGATTGTTTTTTTGTTTTTTGGCTTCAGTTTGTCAGCAGCATGACGTGTTGATTACAACCTCGACGTTGTGCCTTTTGCTGTGTCATCCATCATGGCGATGACTTCCTCTGCCACATTTATGGCAGGCTTCCCACAAGATGAAAACACTTGTTGTACTAAGTCCTATCATTTTTCCTTAAAGGTGGGCTCAAAATATAAAATGTACAAAAAATGAAATGGGCAACGTAAACTCAACATCATGTGGTTTGTTTTATTTTGAAGGGGAAAGGCTTAAAGGGGAACATTATCACCAGACCTATGTAAGCGTCAATATATACCTTGATGTTGCAGAAAAAAGACCATATTTTTTTTAACCGATTTCCGAACTCTAAATGGGTGAATTTTGGCGAATTAAACGCCTTTCTATTATTCGCTCTCGGGAAGCAATCCGCCATTTTCTCACTTTCGTCGGTGTGTTGTCGGAGGGTGTAACAACACAAACAGGGACGGATTCAAGTTGCACCAATGACCCAAAGATGCGAAAGTGGCAAGAAATTGGACGAAATTTGTTCAAAATACGAGGGTGTGGGGAAAGCCAACGAAATGGTCAGTCGATTGTTCCGCACACTTTACCGACGAAAGCTATGCTACGACAGAGATGGCAACCATCCCTTATGCCACCGAAGATGATCAATAGAAGAATAACGACCCTAGCTTCCCTGGCCTGCTGACATCAACTCCAAAACTGGACAAATCAGCTTTCAGGAAAAGAGAGCGGATGAGGGTATGTCTACAGAATATATTAATTGATGAAAACTTTATTCATTACTCGCGGTTTTACATAAATTATTATACATAAACTGTGTTTACCAATAATTTAGCTTAAAAACATTTATTTTTTTCAATCATTCGAGTACATTCGGGTAGTCTTGTGTAATGCAGTATTTTGTGTCTATTTAGGTATGATTAACCTGAGTGCTGAAATCGTGGAAAAATATATGTTCTTAACGCGCCTGAAATGAGCTGTCTGCACTTTCAAAGTGCATGTTGTTGCCAAATGTATTTCATATGCTGTAAACCTAGTTCATAGTTGTTAGTTTCCTTTAATGCCAAACAAACACATACCAATCGTTGGTTAGAAGGCGATCGCCGAATTCGTCCTCGCTTTCTCCCGTGTCGCTGGCTGTCGTGTCGTTTTCGTCGGTTGAGCTTGCATACGGTTCAAACCGATATGGCTCAATAGCTTCAGTTTCTTCAAAATGTATTTTTCGCTACCTGCCTCCACACTACAACCATCCGTTTCAATACATGCGTAATCTGTTGAATTGCTTAAGCCGCTGAAATCCGAGTCTGAATCCGAGCTAATGTCGCTATAGCTTGCTGTTCTACCCGCCATGTTTGTTTGTGTTGGCTTCACTATGTGACGTCACAGGAAAATGGACGGGTGTATATAACGATGGTTAAAATCAGGCACTTTGAAGCTTTTTTTAGGGATATTGCGTGATGGGTAAAATTTTGAAAAAAACTTTCGAAAAATAAAATAAGCAACTGGGAACTGATTTTGAATGGTTTTAACCCTTCTGAAATTGTGATAATGTTCCCCTTTAAATCGTTTGTGTTGATGGTGGATGATAGCGGCGCATTCTGAAGAGTGAAGTGAATTATATTTTTTAGAAATTGTCATGAAGTTGGTCTGTAAAACAACATCTATGCAAAAGTTCATATTTTATGTGGACTTCAATTGTGAATTGAATTATATTTATATAGCGATTTTCTCTAGTGACTCAAAGCACTTTACCTTGTGAAACCCAATATCTAAGTTACATTTAAACCAGTGTGGGTGGCACTGGGAGCAGGTGGGTAAAGTGTCTTGCCCGAGGACACAACGGCAGTGACTAGGTTGGCAGAAGCAGGGATCAAACCTGGAACCCTCAAGTTGCTGGCATTGGCCACTTTACCAACCGAGCTATACCGCCCCACTAGACCACAAGGAAGTGTTTTAAATGTAAAGAAAGGACATATTCTGACCCATTTAAATATGCCAGATGAAACAATTTTAACCGAATCAGTCTCTGTACTTGAATAAGATCTATAACTGCACAATAAAATGTATCACCTTATGTGTCCTACAGATTGATCGGTCTCTTCTCGGTCTCCTTGGACGTATCCTCGCTCTTCCATGCGGACAGGACACTGGCCAAGAGTTGGTGGGCAGCTGAGGGTGGAGTCGGCTCTCTTGGTTGCTTTGTTGGGTCTGCTCCTGTCTCTGGCCATACTCCCCACACCACAGCAGACCATCCTAGTCACGTCCGTTGTGTCCTTGAGCAAGACACTTCACCCTTGCTCCTGATGGGCCTGGTTAGCGCCGTGCATGGCAGCTTCCGCCATCAGTGTGTGGATGTGTGTGTGGGAATGGGTGAATGTTAAAAATAGTGTCAAGGCGCTTTGAGTTCCTTAAAAAGGTAGAAACGCGCTATACAAGTACAACCCATTTACCATTTACCATTTTACACCGCTGAGGCCACCACAGTTTATAAGTTTTTTTTTGTTTGTTGTTGTTTTACTTTTGTAGCTGTATGTAGAAAAGTGGCTGGTTGCAACAGCTCTGCTCTTTTAATGTCTTTAATGTCCTTTGTGTTCTTTGATGTTTCCCTCTTACACACATGTTTATGTGTGCTATGGCTATTGGGTTTTTCCTCCTTGGCCTCAGTCTGCACTCCCTCTTCAGGGGCCCAGGCTTAGACTAATTTTTTTTTTCTCAGTTCCCCCTGCTACCCCAGTGTTTACCTGTTTCTCACCTTTTTTGTAAGGGGCGCCGGAAGTTGGCAGATCATTCAGCGATCCTGTTCTGTCTCCCTGTAATGTTTGTCTGATCTTGAATGAGATTGTGCTGAAAATCTTAATTTCCCCTCTGGGATTATTAAAGTATTTCAGATTCTGATTCTGATCTGATTGCACATATGATAAGTACAGTTTATAAGATTAATTAAAAGTAGCATTTGTTGCCTGCCCCTGCTTTCTAAAATTAGACTTTACACTAACATATAATAATGAAATTATTCCTTGAGAATGTTTTATTCGTCACACATTTGGGTTACTTCTTATCCCAACTGTACTTTAAGCTGATTATCTTTTTTTTTCTTCCAATATTTAGTTATGAAATCATACTTTAGTCATGTCCCTTGAGTTGTACTCAGTCATGTTACCCTAACACAGTACTTCTCAATTATTGTCTGTTATGCACCATTAGAAAGAAGACAATGTGTGCCTTCCCCACTCTCGCGACTATAAATAGTCTCATTGGTCTATAAAACTGTAAAAAGTACATCTCTGCATAAGATTGTATCTTATAAACAATAAAAAACAACAACACAACAGTCTTTTTTCATCTTCCACTGTACTCACAGTGAAGCCAAGCACTACACAAACGACACTTGTAAAGTTACAAAAGACTTAAAGTTAGTATTATTTGCAGAAGACTCGACTGTGTTTTGTTTAAGAGAGAACACACAGTAGCTAATACAAATAATAACAGAAAAAATGAACAAATTAAAAAGATGGTTCCACAAAAACAAACTATCCTTGAATCTCAGTAAAACTAAAATAATGCTTACCCTAAAATATACGACAATTCCTCTCAACAAAAGAGGAGAAATACAACCTTACAGAAAAATGTAATTTATAACATTTGTATGCACGTACAACACTTAAGACCTTTAGCATATCAGTATGTGGAATTAAATTATGGAATGGATTAAGCAAGAAAATCAAACAAATAACTCTTTAAGAAACTGTTCAAACTACAAGTGTTCACAAAGTACAAAGAAGAAGAATTATGATAAACATCTTGAACGTCTAAAAAAAAAAGAAGAAAACATACAAGATAGTCTCATTCATCTCCTAGGCCAGGGGTCGGCAACCCGCGGCTCCAGAGCCGCATGGCTCTTTAGCGCCGCCCTAGTGGCTCTCTGGAGCTTTTTCAAAAAATGTATGAAAAATGGAAAAGGATGAGGGGAAAAAAAAATATTTTTGTTTTAATATGGTTTCTGCAGGAGGACAAACAAGACACAAATCTCCCTAATTGTTATAAAGCACACTGTTTATATTAAACATGCTTCACTGATTCCAGTATTTGGCGAGTGCCGTTTTGTCCTACTAATTTTGGCGGTCCTTGAACTCACAGCAGTTTGTTTACATGTATAACTTTCTCCGACTTTCTAGGACGTGTTTTATGCCACTTCTTTTTCTGTCTCATTTGTCCACCGCACTTTTAACGTTGTGCATGAATCCACAAAGGTGAGTTTTGTTGATGTTATTGACTTGTGTGGAGTGCTAATCAGCAGAGGTGGGTAGAGTAGCCAGAAATTGTACTCAAGTAAGAGTACTGTTACTTTAGAGATTTATTACTCAAGTAAAAGTAATGAGTAGTCACCCAAATATTTACTTGAGTAAAAGTAAAAAGTATGTTGTGAAAAAACTACTCAAGTACTGAGTAACTGATGAGTAACATACACACACATATCATATATATATATATATATATATATATATATATATATATATATATATATATATATATATATATATACACATACATTGATATATACAGTATATCATTTATATTTATTTATTTTGCCGTTTTTGCTTACATGTTAAAGGTGTTTTAATGAATATACATGCATGTTTAACACATATAGATTCCTTTCTTTCATGTTGACAAGAATATAAGTTGGTGTATTACCTGATTCTGATGACTTGCATTGATTGTAATCAGACAGCAGTGCTTAACGTCCACGTTTTCAAATGCAGGAGAAAAAAAGTTCCTCCTTTCTCTCTAATACCACATGAAAGTGGTTGGTTTTTGGTATCTTATTTGTCCAGCTTCCATATTCGTTTTCACACACTTTACAAGAAATACATTGGCGGCAAATTCCGTAGCTTGCTAGCTTGTTTGCGCTGGCTTTCGGAGACTCTTATTTTGAAAGCGCAGGCGCGATGGAGCGGCACTTTTATTGTGAAGACAGGAACTGTGCAGTCAGTCTTTAGCCTTGTGACGGGATGTACGTTTGAAATAAAAAAGTGTCTTTTTTCCTTCACACTTTTGATTGATTGATTGAAACTTGTATTAGTAGATTGCACAGTACAGTACATATTCCGTACAATTGACCACTAAATGGTAACACCCCAATAAGTTTTTCAACTTGTTTAAGTCAGGTCATGTGACCGCCTGGCTCTGTTTGATTGGTCCAACGTCACCAGTGACTGCATCTGATTGGTGGAACGGAGTCAAACGTCACTAGTGACTGCATTTTATTGGTGGAACGGAGTGAAACGTCACCAGTAAGGCAGGCACTTTGAAGGTCTGTCTGACAGACCAAAACAAACAAAGCGTGCATTAACAGATCGATAAAAATTAGTAGCGAGTAGCGAGCTGAATGTAGATAAAAGTAACGGAGTAAAAGTAGCGTTTCTTCTCTATAAATATACTCAAGTAAAAGTAAAAGTAAGTTGCATTAAAACTACTCTTAGAAGTAAAATTTATCCCAAAAGTTACTCAAGTAGATGTAACGGAGTAAATGTAGCGCGTTACTACCCACCTCTGCTAATCAGACATATTTGGTCACTGCATGACTGCAAGCTAATCGATGCTAACATGCTATTTAGGCTATCTATATGTACATATTGCATCCTTATGCCTCATTTGTAGGTATATTTGAGGTCATTTAGTTTCCTTTAAGTAATCTTAATTCAATTTATATCTCATGACACACTATCTGTATCATCTGTATGTAATATGGCTTTTAATTTTTTGCGGCTCCAGACAGATTTGTTTTTGTATTTTTGGTCCAATTTGGCTCCTTCAACATTTTGGGTTGCCGACCCCTGTCCTACGCAAACCATAAATGATTTAACTATTTAGAAGAACTAATTATTGTGTATATGTTTATATGTCTAATAATTATTAATGTATGTAATATTTTTTTACTGACTTATGGTGTATTTATTTATTTATTTATGTATTTATTTATTCACTGTTCTGTTACAAACAGAACAAAGACATGGGATACAACTGCTATGATATGAAAATGGTTTAATAATTTATGTTTCTCCCTACTCCTTTTTGGACGTGCTGTAATGAAACAACTGTAAATATGTAAAGCATTTCTTTGTAATTTAATTGTATCCATGTTCAAAATAAACTGAAATTAACCAACATGCACTTTGTCATACTCTGCCCTAACACATTAACCGTCTGAAAATATATATTTGATTATTCCACAGGTCACAAGGTAGACAGGAATTTCTTCAGATCCTCTCTGGACTACAGGGATTTCAAAAGTAAGTTCTTGGGGTGACGATTTGATTAAGAATCGATTCTCGGTTCATCGCAATTGTTAATTCAAACAGATTCTCGTACTATATTATTTGTTATGTAAATTATAATAACACCGTTTTAGAACAGGTTATAAATGCTCCTCTTGGCTGCTGACATATGACATATCCATCCATGCAGTGAGTAAGCGTATAGATACGCTAAAAAAAATATTTTTAAAACTCGATTGCTAAAATTTGTGAATCAAATCAGATTTGTGATAAATACGAATCAAGATTAGATTTTTTTTCATCACCTCTTGTGCGTAGTGACAACAGGCTATCAGCATAAATACCATGTGACTATATTCCATTGGATTATTCTAAGGTAAAAAAACACTCTTGTCACTTTCTGTGCTATTACATGGAACAGTTGCTTGGAATGAACAAATAAATATTTTGTGTTGTTCAAAGTGTGTTATCAATCAATCAATCAATCAATGTTTATTTATATAGCCCTAAATCACAAGTGTCTCAAAGGGCTGCACAAGCCACAACGACATCATCGGTACAGAGCCCACATAAGGGCAAGGAAAAACTCACAACCCAGTCGGACGTCGATGTGAATGACTATGAGAAACCTTGAAGAGGAACCCCCCACCCCTCTAGGGGAGACCAAATGCAATGGATGTCGAGTGGGTCTGACATAATATTGTGAGAGTCCAGTCCATAGTGGATCTAACATAATAGTGAGAGTCCAGTCCGTAGTGGATCCAACATAATAGTAAGAGTCCAGTCCATGGTGGGGCCAGCAGGAGACCATCCCGAGCGGAGACGGGTCAGCAGCGCAGAGATGTTCCCAACCGATGCACAGGCGAGCGGTCCACCCCGGGTCCCGACTCTGGACAGCCAGCACTTCATCCATGGCCACCGGACCTGTGTGTCTCCCCCTCCACAAGGGGTAGGGGGGAGCAGAAGAGAAAGGAAAAGAAACGGCAGATCAACTGGTCTTAAAAAGGGGGCTATTTAAAGGCTAGAGTATACAAATGAGTTTTAAGATGGGACTTAAATGCTTCTACTGAGGTAGCATCTCTAACTGTTACCGGGAGGGCATTCCATAGTACTGGAGCCCGAATAGAAAACACTCCATAGCCCGCAGACTTTTTTTGGGCTCTGGGAATCACTAATAAGCCGGAGTTCTTTGAACGCAGATTTCTTGCCGGGACATATGGTACAATACAATCGGCAAGATAGGATAAATGATAAATGATAAATGGGTTATACTTGTATAGCTCTTTTCTACCTTCAAGGTACTCAAAGCGCTTTGACACTATTTCCACATTCACCCATTCACACACTGATGGCGGGAGCTGCCATGCAAGGCGCTAACCAGCAGCCATCAGGAGCAAGGGGTGAAGTGTCTTGCCCAAGGACACAACGGACGTGACTAGGATGGTAGAAGGTGGGGATTGAACCCCAGTAACCAGCAACCTTCCGATTGCTGGCACGACCACTCTACCAACTTCGCCACGCCGAGCTCGACCGTGTAGTATTTTATACGTAAGTAGCAAAACCTTAAAGTCACATCTTTAGTGCACAGGAAGCCAGTGCAGGTGAGAGTTGAAGTTGTACAAATGATTTTGAACTCAAATTGCACGATTGAAATTAGTGCATCTGCCTCACAATATGAAGGTCCTGAGTAGTCTTGGGTTCAATCCCAGGCTCGGGATCTTTCTGTGTGGAGTTTGCATGTTCTCCCCGTGACTGCGTGGGTTCACTCCGGGTACTCCGGCTTCCTCCCACCTCCAAAGACATGCACCTGGGGATAGGTTGATTGGAAACACTAAATTGGCCCTAGTGTGTGGATGTGAGTGTGAATGTTGTCTGTCTATCTGTGTTGGCCCCGATTGTAGCTGGGATAGGCTCCGGCGCCCCCCGTGACCCCAAAAGGGAATAAGCGGTAGGAAATGGATGGATGGATGGATGGAAATGGCACACATGCTAAGCTGACGGAACAGAACAACATCTTAACTTTGTGTTGTACTGCAGGTGCCAAGTAATTCATATCAGTGGTGTGCCGGCAGGGCCAGCAAGGCCTTCTCTGTTGGCCTAACATAACCAGAAATCATGATCATAATTAAAGATAAAATAAATGTTTGATTTACTTTCCCTAAATATCGAAAAACATTCATATTTTCTTCGTCTTATTATGCTCCTTCCAGTGCTGTTGTTTTTAGATTGGAGTTTGTTTTTGACTGATTGATTGAGACTTTTATTAGTAGGTTGCACAGTGAAGTACATATTCCGTACAATTGACCACTAAATGGTAACACCCGAATAAGTTTTTCAACTTGTTTAAGTCGGGGTCCAATCAGAATTCAGCAAGCTTATGTTGCCATGCTGTACAAAATCTGCCCGGGGACTTCAGAATCAACAATGCGGGCGTCTGTGCACTGTAAGTGAAGGGACACATACGGTTGATAGACAATTGCCATAGCCAATCAGATCACAAGTTGTTGTCAGTAAGGCCTTCTAGCTGGCCTATTGCTGTGATTGGATACTCACTTGGGAGTCCCAAGTGAGTATCCAATCACAAGTTGCGAAAACAGGAAGTGGCACCGGAACCATAGAAAGCCACATACAACTCACCGGTACAATAACCACAAAGATAAAGTGTTTGTCTTACATATACTGTATTTTTCGGAGTATAAGTCGCACCGGAGTATAAGTCGCACCTCCCGAAAATGCATAATAAAGAAGGAAAAAAATATTATGCAACTTTTATAAACTATGAAAAAAACTGCGACTTATAGTCCGAAAAATACGGTAGTAATCCTCTGTGGACAGACGAAGCCAAGCAATGCAAATTTAGCGAGCGGTGCGCGCTCCCGCGAAGGAAATCCATTTTTGGCAGGCAACAACACCGGTGGCGAAATGTTTTCCCGCCACTTTCACACGAATCAAACGACTACAAGCGGTACCACTGGCTTATACGGCGTTGGATGGGTGCTACAAATTGTGATTTCAAATATTTTATTTCTTAATTTTTTCATGTTTCATTTGTTTTATACAATTATTTTAATTTTGACAGTACCACGTAAGATATGTTTTAAATGCTGAAGCGGGTTTATTGAATGTTAAATGCGCTGAAAAATAGACATTTTTGTACACTGTTGAGGGGCTTCAATACTCAGTAGTGTGCAAGTGTGTTTCTGTATAGTATCTCCAGCCGTGTGTCCATGTGGTGACATCAATTATAATATTTTGAGAGGTGAAGTCGGACTAAGTAGGACATCACTGAAGGCCTCGGTGAGAAACGCACGACCTGCCACTGATTCATAGTAATATCTAGTAGTATATTTCATGAATAACTAATTGATATAATATTGAATAAGTTATTTTTATTTGTGTAATATGCCGAAAAATCCCCCCTGAGCTGCACTTTGGACACA
The DNA here is from genome assembly GCF_033978685.3 of Nerophis lumbriciformis. Lineage (NCBI taxonomy): Eukaryota > Metazoa > Chordata > Actinopteri > Syngnathiformes > Syngnathidae > Nerophis > Nerophis lumbriciformis. The sequence continues at coordinate 14,948,220 of NC_084585.2, forward strand.
GTTTTTAAGTTTAGTGCTGCGTTGTTGATTGTTTATATGACAAATTGTGATACACAAGAGAGGTGAAGTATTAAGAGAGGATGCAAAGGAAGTAAAAAAAAAAGGACAAAACAGGATGTGAAACTTAGGGATTTGTGCACATTCTCCTCTCTCATTAACACTTTCTTTATCTTTATTATGCTTAATTTTTGAGATTTGTTTCACTTTGTCACTTGTATGTCTTATCATTCTGAATGCAAACACTTTCTCTATTTGGACCGATTTCATGTTTCCTTCATTTATGATTTATTTAGGATCAGCCCAGGTTGTCTTTACAGATATACAAAAAATATATATTCTGTGTTACACTGCCGCCCCCTGTTGGTCGTCAAAAAGACTTTCTCCAGTCTACAAAGTAGGATGATTGTGTGTGTGTGTGTGTGTGTGTGTGTGTGTGTGTGTGTGTGTGTGTGTGTGTGTGTTCTTGTATTTTTACCCTTCTTGAGACACAACAATGAAAAGTACCTTTCATCTGAGGACCGGTGAACAAGTGAGGACCAAAATCATGGTCCCAATACGGAAAACCATTGCATCTAATAGAGAATGTCTAATTTGCACCCCTGGTGGTGAAATCTATCAAAATTAGGGGGGTCCCAAAAAGGAGGAATTTTTCAAATTGACTGTGTGTCGGTTTTAAATGTGCTTCCCCTCTGGTCATCATATGAAATAACAAGTGTGTGTAAAACATTGAAATGCGCCCCCTTTGGCCATAATTAATTTTTTAAAAAGTGTATATAGAGACATACTGTAATAACTTCAAGTAAATAATGAAGATTAAAAAACAATTACAAACAAACAATTAAAAAAAGAATTAATTAAAAGCAGGTTTTTTCTCAAAATGTGTCAACTTTTTTACTATAAAATTGAGAACAATTTCTCATATTCTTTCTGTTTCTGTAATATTGCAATATTTTCTCTTAAAATTATTCCTTTTTTTATGTACAATTATTACTTTTTAATGCAAAATTGTGACATTTGTCATGTAGAATTCTGACTTTTATCACAATATTGCCAATTTTGCCAATGTTTTTGTAAAATAGTGACATTTTTTGAGTAAAATTATGACTTTTGTCATAATTTTGCCAAGTAAAATTCCGATTATTATTATAAAATCGCCCACATTTTTATAGTGTTCTAATAAATTGTGAATTTTGTCAAAAAATTGCCAAAATCTTAAGCTTTTTCTTGTAAAATTGCGACTGTTATTGAGTAAAATTCCAACTTTTATCATAATATTGCACAAATGTTCAGTTTTTCTTGTAAAATTTTGACTTGCAACTTTTATTATAATACTGCCAAAATTATACGTTTTTCTTGTGAAACTGTGACCTTTTTTTTTGTGAAATTCCAACTCACTTTTCACAACAAGCTTTTTTATATTTGCATAGTATGTATACATTATTAATGTTGTTAATACAAATCTTTATATATCTAGAAAGGGTGGTTCTAAAGAGGTAGCCATTTTTCTCAGGCCTCAAGGAAGTAACAAATACAAGAGCGTGTGTGTGTGTGTGTGTGTGTGTGTGTGTGTGTGTGTGTGTGTGTGTGTGTGTGTGTGTGTGTGTGTGTGTGTGTGTGTGATCTGATACATGCAAGGTATCATAAAAATCATGAGATTGTCAAACAAGTTTTAAACGTGGAAAGCCAGCAGAAATATTTGGCAAAATAACTCAATCATTGAAGTAGGTTAATATTGTATGTCTGCTGGGTGAAATAAGGCTAACGTGACAGCTGTTCAAGAAAAATGATAAAGAAAAGAAAGAAAATGTTTAGTCTTCAGTCAGTACATAATGACAACCATTTATTCAATCTGTTTATAAAAAGACACTGAAAATGATGCAATCAAACGTCTTGCCGAAATTAAACAAATAAAATGAGTCTTTAGCCAAATAAAACATTTTTTATTTAAAATAAAGACACATTTGGATTAAGTACTTCTCTGAAACATGTGATCATTTACGTAAACTCGCTGACAGTGTGTGTTAAAGTTAAGTTAAAGTACCACTGATTGTTGGAATAATTGTTTGTAAGTTATCACAAAAGAAACGTTGTATTATGAATGCTGTCTTTCGAGGCCTAACAAGAGGAAGAAGGCTCGTAAAACTCCACTGTGATTTCAACACGGACAGATGGCAGGATCTGCTCAACTTCCAGAGGAACTCTCTTTGAAGTGTTAAACAAACTCTCTCTGAAGTATTTCACAAACTCTCTTCCAACTATTTGGTAACCGAGGTCAACGCTATTTACGACCCGCTACCCTCTTGAAGTCACTGTGGTCAGGAGACGGGAGGGGTTATCCATTGTCCTCCAACACCTGCCCCAGCTGGATCCAAGAAGAGCCCAAGCCCGAGAAATCCTCTTCTTGGACTTCAATGAGACCGAAAACAATGACTGTTTTAAATACTTCCCACTCCTGCTGTGACATATGTTGGTGCGTGAACATGGAACATCTGAATTAAAAGAGGAGACGAAAACCTTCTTCGTCAGAGCGTGGTGCAGGATTGTACAGAGAGTGCAGTGGCCATGTCTCTCCTCAATTGAGTCCAAATTGAATTATGTCTCTGTTTGATTCCTTGCCTTTTGTCTTGTTTAACAGATGTCCTCAGTGTTTGAACGTGACATCTAATAGTCACACACACACACTAGGTGTGGTGAAATTACCCTCTGCATTTGACCCATCCCCTTGTTCCACCCCCTGGGAGGTGAAGGGAGCAGTGAGCAGCAGCGGTGGCCGCGCTCGGGAATCATTGTGGTGATTCAACCCCCAATTCCAACCCTTGATGCTGAGTGCCAAGCAGGGAGGTAATGGGTCCCATTTGTATAGTCTTTGGTGTGTGTGTGTGTGTGTGTGTGTGTGTGTGTGTGTGTGTGTGTGTGTGTGTGTGTGTGCGTGTGTGTGTGTTCATAAAAAGTCAACTGTCACCACACTTCTGAGCACACAATATTCCTGTTGTCCCCTGTCATCTTCAGACATTGTGGATGATGCAGTACAATATACCTGTACACAAATAATGGTTTTGATCATTATATGATGCAAAACAGCCAAGACAACCCCATTTCTATTCCAAGCTTTTTGACAGAAAAATCATTAGGTTTCGGGAATATACTGAGTGAATATAGGTACAGCGTTAAGGAGAATATGAACAAGAACGTAACATTGTGTGCAAATAAACATGGTCTCTCCTTTCCTCATCATCTCATCAACCTCTCTCTTCCAGTTTCTGCTCATCTTCATCCCTCCCTCCCGCCCTCTCCTCATCTCAGTTTTTTTTCTTTTCTTTTTTTTCTCGACTCCGCAGAGATTTGCTCCAGCGGGAGGCAGCAGGTAATCCCAGAAAGTGGTTTGGAGAGGCAGCATGGTTGGAGACAGATAAACACCTTCCCCTTTTTACGCTTCTTCATCCTCACTCTCTAGTATAGAACATTCAACTCAGAAACAGTCAGGCAGCAGCTGTATTTATCATCTCTGTGTGGGTGTGCATGTGTGTGAGTGTGTGTTACTTTGCTGCGGTGTCAAAAGCATTTTCTGTCGACGACTCAACTTTTCTAAATATTCAATAAAGAATAGATCCACATTTAAACTTTGTCTCGAGTGGGTGCAATTCACTATTAATAAGAATCAAGGAAAACCGAAGACAAAAAACAGAAAGACGAAGAAGATGAAAAAAATAATGAAGACTAAAATGGACAAGGAAGGGGGCGAAAAAGAGGAAAAAGGTGAAGAGGAAGAAGAAAAAGTCAAAGAAGAAGGTGAAGAAGGTAATAATGGATGCTAATAAATGATAAAGTGAAGAAGAAGAAGGCGGAGAAGACAAAGACAAAGAAGAAAAATAAGAAGAAAGGCAAAGAAGGAGAAATAATAAGGAAAAAGATTACCAAGTATAGAAAGAAAAAATAACGAGTTAGACAATGGCGGAAAAAGAACAAGGTGAGAATAGAAAAGGAAAGAACAAGAAGAAAGGTGAGAAAAAGAAAAAGAAGAAAACAATGTTGAAGAAGAAAAAAAAGAAGAAAAGGGGAAGGAAAAATAAAGAAGAAAAAGGAGAAAGAAGCACATGAAATGACAAAGCAGGTGAAGAAAAAGGCAAAGATTGCAAAGGGGGAAACAAGTAGACATAAGAAGAAAAAAGATAAATTAGAAGGCAAAAGAATGAGGAGAAAGACGACAAAGGAACAATGAGGAGAAAGAAGATGAAAGAGGAAAGAAAAGGGAGATAAATAAGGTCACGAGAAGACAAAGAAAAAGATTACAAAGTATAGAAAGAAAAAATAACGAGTTAGACAATGGCGGAAAAAGAACAAGGTGAGAATAGAAAAGGAAAGAACAAGAAGAAAGGTGAGAAAAAGAAAGAAGAAAACGATGTTGAAGAAAAAAAGAAGAAGAAAACGGGAAAGAAGAATAAAGAAGAAAAAGGAGAAAGAAGCACATGAAAGGACAAAGCAGGAGGTAATTAAATAAATAAATAATGATAAATGGGTTGTACTTGTATAGCGCTTTTCTACCTTCAAGGTACTCAAAGCGCTTTGACACTACTTCCACATTTACCCATTCACACACACATTCACACACTGATGGAGGGAGCTGCCATGCAAGGCGCTACCAGCACCCATCAGGAGCAAGGGTGAAGTGTCTTGCTCAGGACACAACGGACATGACGAGGTTGGTACTAGGTGGGGATTGAACCAGGGACCCTCGGGTCGCGCACGGCCACTCTTCCACTGCGCCACGCCGTTAAGGTGAAGAAAAAGGCAAAGATTGCAAAGGGGAAAAAAAGTAGACATAAGAAGAAAAAAGATAAATAAGAAGGCAAAAGAATGAGGAGAAAGATGACAAAGGAACAATGAGGAGAAAGAAGAAAGAAAAGGGAGATAAATAAGGTCATGAGAAGACAAAGTGTGATCTGCCACTTCACTTCTGTTTGCATTTCCTTGTTTTGTGTTTATTACCTGCCTGCGCTCATGTTTGATTTCTATTTCCTGCATGTCTCCTCTGAGCGCTCGTTTCCCTCACCTGTCCCTGATTGGTAGTCCGACACACCTGGTTGCAGTTGCCAATCAGGCTGCTATATGTATGCCTGTTCCTCAGGGCTCCTGGATTGTGATCATGTTAGGACCGTTTGCACGCATGACTGCTCTTCCTTTGTGTGTGAGTATTTTAAAAGACTCTTACTTGCACATCACTCTCCTGTTTCCTGCATCTTGGGGTCACAACCGCCGCAGCCACGCGAGTTCACAACACAGAAAGAAAAAAGGCAAAGAAAGACAAGACGACAAAGGAGAAAAAAAGAAGAGGAAAAAAGGAAACATTTTACAAAGGAGAAAAAAGAAAGATGAAAAAAGAAGAACGGAGGAAGTAAAAGAAGATGTGAAAGGAAGAGAACGAAAAAATATATATAAAAGGGAAGGACAACGAGGACGAGAATGTCTTTTTGTTGGTGTTCTCCTGTGTTTGGTGTTGGTTCCTGTCCTGCGCTCTTCTTTTGGTGGCACTTACTGTTGTGTTGGCGTTTTTTCGTGACCGCTTCACACATCTTTCTCTGAGCACTGATCCATGCACTGCTTTCTGTGAGCAATCAGTTCTATTTAGGTTGAGTGTGAGCTACCATCCTTTGTCGGGACTTTGTTTAGGATGCACAGTCATTCATGTGGACGCTCTTTCCTCCTGCCGTGAGTTTTGCTGTGTTCCAGCATTCTGTTTTATTGTTTTGCAGCCTGTCAGTTTTAGTTTTGTTTTTGCATAGCCTTCCCTATGCTTCAGTGCCCTTCTAATTGGTACTCGTCTCTAGTTTTTCTTTATCATTACATTAAATAGTTATTTAAATGCACCTTGCCTCCTGCATCTTGGTAACACGCCAGTAATCGAGATGGTAGAGGATGAGATTTTTGGAGGAGTAAAAGTAAAGTGAACATGGCAAACAATGTTAATTAGCAGAAGTGAAGGTCACCGTTAAGGAGGAGAGAAGAAGAAGAAGAAGAGAGTTAATATTAGAGTAACTATAATGTATAATGTATTCAGGACAACAATACCCTGTCAAAACTGAAGTGCACACAGTATACTCATTCAAGATTACGGATACGCGTATTTGTAACATGCACCAATGTTAGGTGACACAACCGATTCAACCGAGTGAAGCTTATACACATATGAACTCGTCTGACCTTTGACCCCAGCTATTTAAATTTCACTCTGGTGTTGTTCTCCGTGTTTACCGGGATCATTAACTGCCCGGGTGGAGTAAAGAAGTACAAACGAGGCACTTGATGCGATGAATTATGCATGAGCCTGCGCGTTGGGGGGGGAAGTCTACGTGAGCGCCAGCTTAAAGTCACACTTTCATATCACTTTAACCAAAAATGTATGCATAATGTATGGAGAATGTACGTTAAATATCCTTGTGACAGGCAGACATCATTTGTACGTTGATCTGCATTTCTGAAGAGGTGTTAGAGGCTACGCTACAGCAATATGTCAACAACACAATGAAAGCATATTCATTGTCAGACCGCTTATATGGATATCAAACTTTGTGAAATATAGTGATCCATGCAAGGCGCTAACCACGACCCATCAGGAGCAGCTAGGGATTTAGTATCTTGCTCAAGGACACCTCGCCAGGCCAGGTTCAAACCAGTAACCCTCCGGTTGCAAGACAGCCACTCTACGTACTGAACCTTATTCTGTGCACTGTCTGTCTTTCCTTGTCATGAGTATGCATACTTCCACGGGCCACTTTATTAGGTAGACTATATTGCGCCTGCAAATATTCTCATTCATCAGGTCATTCTATTCTCAGGGTTTGTAATCCATCGCATCTGAACTGTTCCGCTAAGAGATAGCTCTAGTCTCTCCAGTTCAGTTCAACTTGTCCAATTTGAATACGGACCATTTTTCGTCATTTGTTTGTTACTGTTTTCTATTTGAATCTATTAATAGAAAAAAGAGTAACTATTAAGGGTAGTGGCGGGCCATGTGTTTCCCACCTAGGCCTTCAGTGATGTCCGACTTCAATGATTACCTCTCAAAATACCATAATTGATGTCACCACATGACCATTGCTGGAGAAATACTGTACAGAAACACATTTACGGACTACTAGGCATTAAATCACATCAACAGTGTATAAAATGGGTTATTTTCTGGCGCATTTTAAAAATTAATAAACCCGCATCAGCTATTAAAACATATCTTATGTGGTACTGTCAAAATGAAATTTGTAAAAAAAACATTAAACCTGAAAAAATTTAGAAATCAAATATTTAAACTCACTATTTGTAGAACCCATTCAACACCGTATAAGCCAGTGGTACCGCTCGAAGTTGGTTGATTTGAGTGGAAATGGCAAGCATTTCCCCATTTCATCGCCGGGACAGCTGAGCTAGGCCGATGTCGTTTCACAAGATGTAGTTTCTCTTTAAATATCCTTCTTGAAAATGGCCTTGCAAATACACTATATATCTGTCACTTAATCAGCGGTTTGTTCGCCGGTGCAACACTTCCGGCTTCAGTAAATTGCAACTTGTGATTGGATACTCACTTTGGAATGACAAGTGAGTATCCAATCACAGTCTCGTTAACATCAGGCTACCTAGATAGGCTACTGTCAACAACTTGTGATTTGATTGGCTATTGTGATTATCTATCAACTGTATGTGCCTGTTCACTTTCCTGGGTGATTTGATCTGCATAGCACCGCCGCGGCTCAAACCAGTGAGTATGCAATCACAGCTAGAAGGCCTTACTGACAGCAACACGTGATCTGATTGGCTATTGCAATTGTCTATCACCTGTATGTGCTCGTTCACTTACAGTGCACGGACGCCCGCATTGTTGATTCTGAAGGACTCAAGCAGATTTTGTACAGCATGGCAATGAAAGCTATCTGAATTCTGATTGGATTAAAATTCTAACCTAAAAACAACAGCACTGGAAGGAGCATAATATGACATGAAGAAAATATGAATACTTTTAGATATTTAGGGAAAGTAAATAAAAAATTACTTTCATCTTTAATTATGATCATGATTTCTGGTTATGTTAGGCCAGCAGAGAAGGCCTTGCTGGCCTTGACGGCACACCACCGCATATAACTAATATTTACTCAATACCAAACATGTGAAATTTAATTAATAATATTGCTTGTAATCTGTTGCCTCAATTTTATTGAGTAGATATGGTGTATATTTTCTTACAGTGTAGATAGAAGACAAGAACTCTACTATCTAGCCAGTTCATGCCCAAAGACGAGAAAGGACAACTGGAGTCTCCTACCATTGAAACAAAGGAGACTTGATATGTCCGAATCGAGTCTCCGAGCATTAACTGATGAGACTAAAACTGTCCTATCTGGCCATTAAGCATGAACTGATCAATGCATCCGAGCACGCTTAAAGGGGAACATTATCACAATTTCAGAAGGGTTAAAACCATTAAAAATCAGTTCCCAGTGGCTTATTTTATTTCTCGAAGTTTTTTTCAAAATTTTACCCATCACGCAATATCCCTAAAAAAAGCTTCAAAGTGCCTGCTTTTAACCATCGTTATAAACACCCGTCCATTTTCCTGTGACGTCACACAGTGATGCCAATACAAACAAACATGGCGCATAGAACAGCAAGGTATAGCGACATTAGCTCGGATTCAGACTCAGATTTCAGCGGCTTAAGCGATTCAACAGATTACGCATGTTTTGAAACGGATGGTTGTAGTGTGGAGGCAGGTAGCGAAAACGAAATTGAAGAAGAAACTGAAGCTATTGAGCCATATCGGTTTGAACCGTATGCAAGCGAAACCGACGAAAACGACACGACGGCCAGCGACACGGGAGAAAGCGAGGACAAATTCGGCGATCGCCTTCTAACCAACGATTGGTATGTGTTTGTTTGGCATTAAAGGAAACTAACAACTATGAACTAGGTTTACAGCATATTAAATACATTTGGCAACAACATGCACTTTGAGAGTGCAGACAGCCCAGTTTTCATCAATTAATATATTCTGTAGACATACCCTCATCCGCTATCTTTTCCTGGGGGTCTGGCGGCAGATTTCTTTGACTTTATCGTTGGAAATGCATCTGCTTTGAGTGTCTCAGGATATCCACACATTCTTGCCATCTCTGTCGTAGCATAGCTTTCGTAGCTAAAGTGTGCGGAACAAACGTCCAATTTCTTGCCACTTTTGCATCTTTGGGCCACTGGTGCAACTTGAATCCGTCCCTGTTCGTGTTGTTACACCCTCCGACAACACACCGACGAGGCATGATGTCTCCAAGGTACAAAAAACAGTCGAAAAAACGGAAAATAACAGAGCTGATTTGATTCGGTGTTTGTAATGTGTTTGAGAAAATGGCGGATTGCTTCCCGATGTGACGTCACAACGTGACTTCATCGCTCCGAGAGCGAATAATAGAAAGGCGTTTAATTCGCCAAAATTCACCCATTTAGAGTTCGGAAATCGGTTAAAAAAATATATGGTCTTTTTTCTGCAACATAAAGGTATATATTGACGCTTACATAGGTCTGGTGATAATGTTCCCCTTTAACCATGCTCAAAGACTGGATAGGTGACTCCAACTAAGACACTCGAGCTGTCTGTATCTAATCTTTGAACATGTACTGATAAAGCCTGCTCGGATGAGAGACTGCTGTAGTCTCATCAGTTCATAACCAAAGACTAAATAGGAGACTAGAGCTGTCCTTTCTAGTCTTGGAGCATGAACTGATGAAGCCTTCTCCGATGAGAGACAGCTCTAATCTCATCAGTTCATTTCCAAAGACTAGACAGGAGACAAAAGGTCTCCTATCTATTCAAATCATGCCTAATGACTAGATAAGGCACTAGAGGTATCCTGTCTAGTCTTTGAACATAAAGTGATGAATGCATTCTCACAGGCTTAATTTGTTAATGCTTCAAATACTAGAGAGGACAACTGAAGTATACAAAACCCAAAACCAGTGAAGTTGGCACGTTGTGTAAATCATAAATAAAAACAGAATACAATGATTTGCAAACCCTTTTCAACCTATATTCAATTGAATAGACTGCAAAGACAAGATACTTAACATTCAAACTGGTAAACGTTTGTTATTTTTGGCAAATATTAGCTCATTTGGAATTTGATGTCTGCAACATGTTTAAAAAAAGCTGGCACAAGTGGCAAAAAAGACTGAAAAAGTTGAAGAATGCTCATCAAACACTAATTTGAAACATCCCACAGGAGAACAGGCTAATTGGGAACAGGTGGGTGCCATGATTGGGTATAAAAGCAGCGTCCATGAAACGCTCAGTCATTCACAAACAAGGATGGGGCGAGGGTCACCACTTTGTGAACAAATGTGTGAGCAAATTGTCGAACAGTTTAAGAACAACATTTCTCAATAAGCTATTGCAAGGAATTTAGGGATTTCACCATTTAATATCATCAAAAGGTGATTATCTCCCGGATAAATATGCAGTTTTTTGCTTGGGTAGCATTTCATGATTTAAATTTGTGTCTTGTGAGGACACGTCCATGTAAACAAACTGCGGCGACTAGCACTCGACAGTTGACACACATCACTACATATTCATTTAACAAACCAACAATCACTGTATCATCACCATATTTGGTTTTTGTCCTGTTGTCATATGTACTCTGACACATTTGTGTACAAAATAAACAAGAGGGGAGATGTAGAAGTACATTTTCTGACAAAGTATCATTTACCCTGACTTTCTGGTTTCTGTTGTTTAAAAAATGTAAATACAAACGTTATCAAGATAATTGAAACGACAAGGTCGCATCGTGATGCGGGGCTCGTTCTCCCAGGGATGCAGACGGCTACGGACACAGCTTGCAGATAGGAAAATTATTTATTTAAAATATAAATCATACGGGGAACAAACAAAAAGACATGCACATAGCACAAAAGGCAAAAACAAAAGGGCTAGCGTGGGAGCTAGCAAGCCAAAATAGCCTAGCGTGAAAACTAGCAGCTAAAGAACAAGAAATAAACGTTGTCATCAGTTGTGTAAAAACAAACTAGGAAGCCAGACCGAGTGAGGCCAGGGCAAAGACTAAATAGCCCTCTGATTAGCGCCTGGGCAACAGGTGCGCGTCCTGAACACTAACCAGAGGCAGGTGTAATCAATCTGCCGTCATGGAAACTGAAACAAACAAAAACTCAAGGTGCTGAAAACACATGTGACTAGAAAACATAAACAAACTATGATCCGGGCAGCGGATCATAACAATAATACTATAATGGGAAATACCAAACGAGATAAAGTATATTACAAATACATCAAACACACTTCAACAAAGTGGTCACTGAAAACTTTTGCATTCTCTGAATCTCCGCCACTTTTCTGGTCGTCTTTCATATAATCTTGCACTCTTCCGCCCTACTTAATTACCTCTCAAGAAACTGTGAAGAAGTGTTGCAATGCAAGCATACCACATGTTTCTTCGAAAAATGTTAAACGGCACATAGTACCCATTGAGAACAGACACACATATTTAATGATCCGGACGTGAGCTGCAAATGACGTCATGTAAATCCAAAAAAATGTAGTCTTTCAACATGCACTGATTAAGCCTGCTTGCACACATTCATCAATGTGTGCTCAAATACTATAGAAGACTGGGGATGACCTATCTAATCTTTAAACAAAAACTGAGGAAACCTGCTCCAATGAGAGACAAAGTGTCTTTTAAGACAACTTAAACAGTTCAGTTGCTATCCATTCAATGCTCAGAGATCCAATATCAAGAATTCCGCCTTTAAAATGACAATGTTTAATTTTGTTTGACACTTTCAGAGAGGTGTTTATTTATCGAAACGTTTATTATTGTGCTTATTACCAACAGCTCTGAGCAGTGTGTTGCGTCACCCCTATGTTTTTTGCGCTCAGACAACACTAATTACCCAGCATCTCGTCTTCTCTTTTCAACTGCAGGTAAGAAGTTCTTAAACCAAAGTGTATTTCTCATCTCACTTCTCTAATGAGGGTGTCCAGTCCCGCGACTCCTTGCCTTTCTACGAGACACCCTCGTCCTGAATCAGGGATGAAGGCAAACAAAGGTGGGCCTGCGCACCACATGTGAGCATCAGTCTGCGTTTGTAAGTCCATCAACATGGTGATGGACTGCTGTCATCTCGCCTGGAGGACCCCTCAATCTGTGCCAGGAGGCTGTCATTGTAGTTGGTCATGTAAATGACACCATGGAGGCCATTTAGACAATTTGCCTGCAGCCATGTGTCTTCAGTCCGCATAACACACATTAATATATGAGGTGTGTCGGAAAAGATATGTCAAATTCAATCTACAAACTGCAAGTTTTGACCTTTGAAGTTATACCTCTGGAGTCTTACACACGTTTCTAGCTTTTTTCTGCCAGAGATGCATGCACTCCTGGAAGGATTTGTCAGGATCTTCCACAGCTCCGTTGTCACAGCCATCTTGATGTCTTACACATCTTCAAAACAAGTCCTCCTAATGACCTCCTCCAGCTTTGTAAAATTCTAGTTCTGTCCCTCAAAACTGAGAACAGTAAGCTGCAATGTGTCAATTTAGTGAAGCATCTAGAAAAAGGTGGCTGGTTAGCATGGCTAAAGTATGTCCTTCCACGGTTTGGAGCCTTTTCAAGTTATTGGCGGCAAAAAAAAAAAAAGAAACGGTCAAAAGTATCATCATCACTGGTCAACGAGGAATAGGTAAGCGTGCGACCAACAAGAAAAACAGAGCAGGAAGACACAAGAAGCCATGAGAACCGCTGAGCTGGCTTGAATGTAAAGTAGTATATAATAGAAGAAAAGGACTGCGTGCACTTAAACCAAAGTCCAACTGGAACTGGGTTGCAGCTAAGAGCAGCCGTCTATGAACAGGACATTAGTCAGTACATTATTAAGAATTTAGTGAGAGAATAATAGAAAATAGCTACCCAGAGCAGAGAAAACAAGAAAACCGAAAAGTACGCAATACGCTGAAGAAGGAGCCTTTATAGCGTGTATTGATTGAAATGTATACGCCAAAATCAAATAATTTTAGGCCTTCTGTATATATTTTAGGCCTTCTGTATGCATTTGTTTATTTCAAGGTAATGCACACAATTTCAGTGTGGCTTTATTTCATGTTGTAGATAGAATAACAGTTATCAGTGAATTTTTATCGTTTTAAATAAATTGGCACTTTTATCCCCGCTTAGAAACAAAGACATCTTTATAAATATATATATATATATATATATATATAAATATATATATATATATATATATATATATATATATATATATATATATATATATATATATATATATATATATATATATATATGGCAGCACGGTGACAGTTCAATCCCGGGCTCGGGATCTTTCTGTGTGGAGTTTGCATGTTCTACCCGTGACTGCGTGGGTTCCCTCCGGGTACTCCGGCTTCCTACCACCTCCAAAGACATGCACCTGGGGATAGGTTGATTGGCAACACTAAATTGGCCCTAGTGTGTGAATGTGAGTGTGAATGCTGTCTGTCTATCTGTGTTGGCCCTGCGATGAGGTGGCGACTTGTCCAGGGTGTACCCCGCCTTCCGCCCGATTGTAGTTGAGATAGGCTCCAGTGCCCCCGCGACTCCGAAGGGAATAAGCGGTAGAAAATTGATGGATGGATGGATGGATATATATATATATATGTATATATATATATATATTTATATATATATATATATCATGTCATGGTCAAAAGTTGACATACACTTGTAAAGAACATAATGTCATGGCTGTCTTGAGTCTCCAATTATTTCTACAACTCTTATTTTTTTGTGATAGAGTGATTGGAGCACATACATTTTGGTCACAAAAAACATTCATGAAGTTTGGTTCTTTTTTAAATTTATTATGGGTCTACTGAAAATGTGACCAAATCTGCTGGGTCAAAAGTATACATACAGCAATGTTAATATTTGCTTACATGTCCCTTGGCAAGTTTCACTGCAATAAGGCGCTTTTGGTAGCCATCCACAAGCTGGCTGAATTTTTGACCACTCCTCTTGACAAAATGGGTAAAGTTCAGCTAAATTTGTTGGTTTTCTGACATGGACTTGTTTCTTTAGCATTGTCCACACGTTTTCAGGACTTTGGGAAGGCAATTCTAAAACCTTAATTCTAGCCTGATTTAGCCATTCCTTTATCACTTTTGACGTGTGTTTGGGGTCATTGTCCTGTTGGAACACCCAACTGCGCCCAAAACCCAACCCTTATCTCCAAATTCTTCAGGACAATCTAAAATCATCAGCCCGGAGGTTGGGTCTTGGGCACAGTTGGGTGTTCCAACAGGACTAAACACTTGGAAACTTGACACCACATGTAAAGCTGATTTACTAAACGTGTGCAAAGTGGATTGTGTCTATTAAGTGAGCAGAATAATACATTTTGAGTCTCTGTCTTCAATAATATGCAAAATATTTGCTGATCATCAAAACGGCCATAATACTCGAAGGACAAAATGCAAATATAATTATTAAGCATACGCAATGTGATTTATCAACACTCATCACCATTTTGCAAGCACTATTTTGCATTTTATTTGGCACGTGCAAACGGACAGGCAAACTGCTAGTTCCACACACAGGATCAGCTTGTGGGACTGATTAAAATGAATTCAATTACTGCATTTTGGTGTCTGTTGACGTTTTCTATCATGACGTCCGTTTTTACTATAGATATATCCGACCCGATAAGTCATCCTTCATTGTGCATTTTCTTTTTTTTTTGTCATGTCCAGCTTCTCAGGCAAATCATATTGTTGATGTAGATGCCCATATCGGCTGTTCAGATTTACTTTACAAAAGAGAAGTGTAGGATACTTCTCTTGTTGCCTTATTTGTATTTGACTTTATTAAATGTATTTATATTATCATTTGGTGCAGCCGGGCCGGAGCATGAGGGGATAGAAAGAGAAAAAAAGGAAGACAGAGGGGGAAATTTTGGGGACACGAGGGGGATTAGACAGAGAGACACAAACAACAACAGCAAACACAACAATAACAACAAACACATCAACAACAATAGAGCAACATCAGCAAATATAACACGCACAAACATGATGGCAAAAGTGACAGCAAACAAGCAGCCAGCGAAAATTAAAAAAAACAATACAGAAATGACAATGAGCATTATTACACTACAAATGGATCAATAAAAATACCAATAGAAATAGCGCTATTGATAATGAACAATACCAATAATTTACCTCTATTATCAACAATACAGTTGTTCAAATGCAACAATACATATACGTGATGATAACTAGAGATACGAAAGAATGCAGAAAAATGGAGGGGAAGAAAGAGAAACAACCTATATTAACCTTGTAGATTGTTATAGTAACAATAGGTTAAGCTTTGTCAGTGTGCCATGTGTTACCCAGTTTACCCTAGGGCAACAACGTTAATATATGTTTGATGAAACGTGTTTATGTGTATGTACTGTATGTATATGTACTTGAGTGTATGCATGTATATGTACTGGTATATGTACAGAATGTGTATATGTGTTTGTACAGTGAATGTATATGTACAGTTAGTGTATATGTATGTTTGTACAGTGAATGTATATGTACAGTATGTGTATGTTTGTACAGTGAATGTGCGTGTGGATGTACGAACTTTGAGTACCGTATTTTCCGCACCATAAGGCGCCCTGGGTTATAAGCCGCGCCTTCAATGAACGGCATATTTCAAAACTTTGTCCACCTATAAGCCGCCCCGTGTTGTAAGCCGCATCTAACTGCGCTAAAGGAATGTCAAAAAAACAGTCAGATAGGTCAGTCAAACTTTAATAATATATTAAAAACCAGCGTTCTAACAACTCTGTTCACTCCCAAAATGTACGCAAATGTGCAATCACAAACATAGTAAAATTCAAAATAGTGCAGAGCAATAGCAACATAATGTTGCTCGAACGTTAATGTCACAACACACAAAATAAACATAACGCTCACTTTCTGAAGTTATTCTTCATTCATAAATCCCTCGAATTCTTCTCTTTCGGTGTCCGAATTGAAAAGTTGGGCGAATGTGGGATCCAAAATGGCCGGCTCCGTCTCACTGTCTCCCTGTCTTAGTGAAGGTGTGTTCGCCTTCGGTCATCCATTGTTCCCACGCAGTTAGCAGTCTAGCTTCGAATGCCCTGTTGACACCAATATCTAGCGGCTGGAGGTCTTTTGTCAATCCACCCGGAATGACGGCGAGTATTGAATTAAGCACGTAAGCGTGTCTCTTAATGTGATGTTATGAGCTAGCAAATATAACAACTACACTACCCAGCATGCAACGATAGTGACGAGCATGCGCGGTAGCCCTGAGAAGCGTTGTTGTATGCTGGCAGTTAGAATGTGGTTATGAGCACGCTGTGAGTAAACGTTGAGAACTCAGTTAACACGCCTCGTCTGCATTATTTATAATTAGACAGACAACACACTTAATAGGAGCCATTTTGGGGTCTTTACATAAACACACAAATGGAAATGAAACGTCACATATCCCAGCATGCACCGCGCGCGCGCTTCTTCTACGGGGAAAAAAGATGGCGGCTGTTTACCGTAGTTGCGAGACCTAAACTTTATGAAAATTAATATTAATATTAACCCATATATAAGGCGCACCGGATTATAAGGCGCACTGTCAGCTTTTGAGAAAATTTGTGGTTTTTAGGTGCGCCTTATAGTGCGGAAAATACGGTATGTAGGTATGTACTGTATTTGTGTATGTATGTGGGAGCGTAGGTACCTATGTATGTATGTGAGTATATGTGTATTTGTATGTACAATATATTTGACTCCCAGTGTGTCTGGCAGCAACCGGACAGGAAGACAGCCCCCGCCCCACCAGTAACCGGGCCCCCACGAGCCAACCCCCCACCTCCGGAAAGCGCGGCTTGGCCCGCCCCCGGCCACCCCACCCAAGTCGGCCGCCGCAGGACTGCCCAGCACGGAGCAACGGGAACCACCCACCCCACCCGCAGGGACCCCAACGATGGAGATGGAACGACCAGCAACCGCCCTGTCGAGTTCCCCCCCTGAAGGAGGGGAAAAGTAAAAAATAATATTAATAAAATATATTAAAAAATACATAATTAATTAATTAATTAACTAATAAATTGTGCATTTTCTTGCATTTGAGTCATTCCATACACACACATGCGCTGGTGATGCGATCGGCAGCCTTGAACGCAAAATGTAAGTGTCAGTGTGCATATTTCTGTTGTCTAGATTGTGATTCAGAAAAGGTGTTATGGATTATATATGTGTGCCACCGGTTTAACTTATCTCACACAGGTAGGAGCATGATAACATGAATGTACAGAATGATCTTCTCCGTGGTAAAAGTCCTGTATGCATGCAAAATCCTCATTTAAATATGGCGGTCTGCACCACTTTTCAATTGTACACAGTGTTAGTAGATCACATGCCCACTCATAGTACACGGTATTTTATTTTTTGCACACACTGTTTAGCGTGTGGTATTTGGATCTTGGTAAATCAGGCCCTATGTGTGCTTCAGTCCCTGTTTTCAGAAACACAAATACAAAATCTCACAATAATGTCTGACCGAATGCTAGACACGTTACCACAGACAAAAAAAAAGGAATATATTTTAAAGTTTTTTTTTTACTAAATGAGAAACAGAAAAAGAAACATGAAAAAAAAGAATGTGGGAATTACAATATTGCCTATGAACGATAAAACACAGAATATTAACAACATAGGAATGTTGCTCCTCTTTCACCTCTCACACCACCTCCTCGATCGACATATTTTATAATCAAGCAAAACACAACAAAAATGCAACGAACACGGCAAAATATGAAAACAAAGGGTAAAAACAATCTTATATAATATGACTGTTCTGTAGAACTTTGATGTAGAAATATGCCTCCGGATTGTACCTGACACCCGCATTTGGAGAGTGGGTGGGGTTTGTTTTCAACCTTGTGGGATGTTTTTCACCTGCTTGGTGCCTCGTCTACCTGGAGCGAACCACTCCGACGTCGATAACCGTAATAAGCCATATATCACTCAAAAGCGCAGATTACAACCACTTAAGTACTTTCTGTAGTTTTAAGACTTTTGGTAATTTGAAAACAGCACTGTACATCATAATGACCACGACAGTTTTGTTGTTAAAGGTCTAAAATATTATTTAGAAACTGAAAATTTTAACGGGACGTATTTTGCCCAGGTTTGTTCTAAAGGCCCATATATATTTTCACGTCACATAGGCGGTAGAAAATGGATGGATGGATGGATAGCTTGCATCCCTTCTAACGGCATCGTGTTTGATTTATAGTTCTTCAATGGGGGAGTAGGTGCCAGACTTGTAATTCTCTTCCAAAACACTAAAGGGCAGTGTCTCCTGAAAGGGCAATCGCAGCTGTCGTGGACTTTACTTCTTGCAAAGAGTGAAGACAATCCCAACATCAAGATCTTTGTCTCCACTGAAACTAATCATTCAGAATCATCAGTCTACTTTTAATGGAAATGTAACTTATTAACCAGAGGAAAATAAGTTCGTGAAAATGGACTGTGCATCTTCTGAACGGGCAAATTGACAACGCTATTTGGCCGTTCTGAACATGGGACAAAAGAGAACTATGCAATTGAAAATAAACAAAACTAATTAATTAATTATTGTAACGACCTGCTGGCGTTAGGCAAGGGTAGGCACGTCTATTTATAGAGCACAATTTGTACACAAGGCAATTTGAAGTGCTTTACAGAAAATTAAAAGAAGGTAAAAATAAAAATATAAAATCTTATTTTATATCAAACTCGGGAAATACAGTCATCCGTAAAACAATCAGAATGAAATAAAATTTAAATAAATCAAATACTAAAGATAAAATACTTTTGAGTTGTCATATTGTCAGGTTCAAACACTGATGACATCTATTAATCAGACAAGAAGCAAGGAATCAATCAGAGACAGAGTTCAATTTAGCTCATGAGGAGACACGTGTTTTGGGCTGTACTCTAGTTACAGATCCAAACTACGTTCTAAAAAAAAGCCCACGCGGCCCCTCTGTTTATTAGGAAATGGCCCTATCACATCAGGTGACTGAGGGAAGGGAGGTAATCTCGACAACTCCAGTAAGACACAATATATGGTTATACAAAAATGCAAATATGTTGACACTTGGTGCAATCGCCCAGTCTCTGCTTTGTCTGGGCTTGGAACCAAATGTTCGGCCTTGGCAGCCAGCAGGCCGAGTCTGGACACAACACTGATAAAGAGGCTAGCAATCTTTCGGATTGCTAGCACTGCACAAATTGACAATACTTTATAGTATGGCCCTTAAGCATAAAGTTATGATGATAATATATACATAATTATTCTAACACATATGCACAATCAAATGGTTTTCTGGCTACATTTGAACATTGCCAACGTTGGGGCCTGTCTCTCGCCTTCAGGAAGACTATTCTAGATTTTAGTAGCACTAAACTGAAACGCAGTTTCACCATATTTTGTATTTGGGCCACTCCCAAGACAATGAAGACTTGTACACAAGGAGAGCTGTTTTAAAGTCTATTCTCTGAGCAACAGGAAGCTAGTGCAGTGACCTAAGCACTGGACTAATATGGTCGTATTTCCTGGTTCTAGTCAGGACTCGAGCAGCAGTATTGTGTATGCACTGCAGCTGCAACATCTCAGTTAGAGAGCCCAATGATATGTTAATATGTTAAAGTTAAAGTTAAAGTACCAATGATTGTCACACACACACAAGGTGTGGCGAAATTATTCTCTGCATTTGACTCATCACCCTTGTTTACCCCCTGGGAGGTGAGGGGAGCAGTGGGCAGCAGCGGTGGCCGCGCCCGGGAATCATTTTTGGTGATTTAACCCCCAATTCCAACCTTTGATGCTGAGTGCCAAGCAGGGCGGTAATGGGTCCCATTTTTATAGTCTTTGGTATGACTCGGCCGGGGTTTGAACTCCCAACCTACCGATCTCAGGGCGGACACGCTAACCACTAGGCCACTGAGTAGGTTAATGTGTATAATCATGTGTTTTTGATAATCAGAGTTCTACGCGAACATTAAGTGTTTGAAAGATGATTGACGGAGAATGACGTGTGTGCTCGAGAAATAATGTGTTGGAATTAAACCTGTTCTTAGCACAGAGTTGGCAATAAAAGTTAAAAAGTGTGCCGTTAGTGTGACTTCTTCTCGCAAGCTAAAAAATGTTTAATCACCGTTGCTTTATTTCATACAATAATTTGTGCATTTCAAGCGCAACATCTTTTTTCCTGCACTCAGGGACCCTCCTCTTTAAACGCTGACCAATCACAGCACTGTGGTCCGCGTCACCGCTGAGAAGCCAGGATTTTTTGGAGGTCCACGCAAGGTCTGCGGCCAGATACGCAGAAGGAAAAGGGCAAGACGTCGTTGCTTATGCAATTTACATGACACGAGAGTATAAACCGGTCTTTGTCAAAATGCAATTTAAATGCGGTACAGAGGAACCCAAGGATGCAGACGGAAGGTGCGTAAAACAGTTCTTTACTTAAAGGGGAACATTATCACAATTTCAGAATTGTTAAAACCATTAAAAATCAGTTCCCAGTGGCTTATTATATTTTTCGAAGTTTTTTTCAAAATTTTACTCATCACGCAATATCCCTAAAAAAAAGCTTCAAAG
Source organism: Nerophis lumbriciformis (assembly GCF_033978685.3). Classification (NCBI taxonomy): domain Eukaryota; kingdom Metazoa; phylum Chordata; class Actinopteri; order Syngnathiformes; family Syngnathidae; genus Nerophis; species Nerophis lumbriciformis. The sequence continues at coordinate 14,968,934 of NC_084585.2, forward strand.
TGCCTGATTTTAACCACCCGTCCATTTTCCTGTGACGTCACATAGTGAAGCCAACACAAACAAACATGGCGGAAAGAACAGCAAGCTATAGCGACATTAGCTCAGATTCAGACTCGGATTTCAGCGGCTTAAGCGATTCAACAGATTACGAATGTATTGAAACGGATGGTTGTAGTGTGGAGGCAGGTAGCGAAAACGAAATTGAAGAAGAAACTGAAGCTATTGAGCCATATCAGTTTGAACCGTATGCAAGCGAAACCGACGAAAACGACACGACAGCCAGCGACACGGGAGAAAGCGAGGACGAATTCGGCGATCGCCTTCTAACCAACGATTGGTATGTGTTTGTTTGGCATTAAAGGAAACTAACAACTATGAACTAGGTTTACAGCATATGAAATACATTTGGCAACAACATGCACTTTGAGAGTGCAGACAGCCCAGTTTTCATCAATTAATATATTCTGGAGACATACCCTCATGTCAGCAGGCCAGGGAAGCTAGGGTTGATATTCTTCTCTTGATCATCTTCGGGACGGTGTGAGCCAAGACATCCAGGGGGTTTAGCTCGCTCGTCTGCGGGAACAAACCGCCATTGCTTGCCGTGCTAGCGAGGGCCTTTGTCCCTGAATTGCTCACACACTCCGGCAGATTCAATGGGGGTCTGGCGGCAGATTTCTTTGACTTTATCGTTGGAAATGCATCTGCTTGGAGTGTCGCAGGATATCCACACATTCTTGCCATCTCTGTCGTAGCATAGCTTTCGTCGGTAAAGTGTGCTGAACAAACGTCCAATTTCTTGCCACTTTCACATCTTTGGGCCACTGATGCAACTTGAATCCGTCCCTGTTCGTGTTGTTACACCCTCCGACAACACACCGACGAGGCATGATGTCTCCAGGGTACGGAAAACAGTCGAAAAAACGGAAAATAACAGAGCTGATTTGACTCAGTGTTTGAGAAAATGGCGGATTGCTTCCCGATGCGACGTCACATTGTGACGTCAACGCTCCAAGAGCGAATATTAGAAAGGCGTTTATTTTGCCAAAATTCACCCATTTAGAGTTCGGAAATCGGTTAAAAAAATATATGGTCTTTTTTCTGCAACGTCAAGGTATATATTGACGCTTACATAGGTCTGGTGATAATGTTTCCCTTTAAGAAGAAAGTACGCACTACAAAAATCCAAACAGGAGATAACAAAAAGTGACGGTGCGAAAAAGAGAAAAAAAAATGAGCACCGTGGAAAAAAGAGCAAAAGCTTATATGCAAAAAGAACTAGACTTGGGTTGGAGTTGCAACTTACCCGACAACACCAAACTGGATGGCACTGGGAATAGCCAAGAATGTTAGCATCAAAAATTCTGGAAGCATATAAGTCTTCTGACATGGAAAGTCGAGGAGTGGAATAGCCGAGTGCCATCCAGCTGTCGAGGTGCTGCTTAAAAAGTAGTGTCGGGAAGATTGGACACAGTTGTGCACGTGTCACAACTCCGCCCACAGGGGAACACAGGAACTCTAGGAGGAAGACAAAAAGTAAGAGCCGGGTCAGCTGCAGCAACGAAGGAAAACTGAACATACAAACCACAAGGTGGCAGCAGGCGGTGACAGTCTTAAGACAGCAAGGAAAGCTCAGTTTTTGGGGATAGCGTGGCGCGGTTGGGAGAGTGGCTGGGCCAGCAACCTGAATGTCTATGGTTCAATCCCCACCTTCTACCAACCTCGTCACATCCGTTGTGTCCTTGAGCAAGACACATCACCCTTGCTCCTGATGGGTCGTGGTTAGGGCCTGCCTTGCATGGCAGCTCCCGCCATCAGTGTGTGAATGTGTTTGTGAATGGGTGAATGTGGAAATGGTGTCAAAGCGCTTTGAGTACCTTGAAGGTAGAAAAACGCTATACAAGTATAACCCATAGCTCCAGCCTATCTTGTCGATTGTATTGTACCATATGTCCCGGTCAGAAATATGCGTTCAAAGAACTCCGGCTTATTAGTGATTCCCAGAGCCCAAAAAAAGTCTGTGGGCTATAGAGCGTTTTCTATTCGGGCTCCAGTACTATGGAATGCCCTCTCGGTAACAATTAGAGATGCTACCTCAGTAGAAGCATTTAAGTCCCATCTTAAATCTCATTTGTATACTCTAGCCTAGTGGTTCTCAAATGGGGGTACGCGTACCCCTGGGGGTACTTGAAGGTATGCCAAGGGGTACGTGAGATTTTTTTCAAAATATTCTAAAAATAGCAACAATTCAAAAATCCTTTACAAATATAAATAAAAACCTATCTTTTTTTTCCAAATAGTTCAAGAAAGACCACTACAAATGAGCAATATTATTTAGAGTATACAATTTAATAAATCAGAAACTGATTACATCTTTTTTTCAACCAAAATGCTTTGCTCTGATTAGGGGGTACTTGAATTAAAACAAAATCACAGGGGGTACATCACTGAAAAAAGGTTGAGAACCACTGCTCTAGCCTTTAAATAGACCCCCCTTTTAGACCAGTTGATCTGCCGTTTCTTTTCTTTTCTCCTCTGCTCCCCTCTTCCTTGTGGAGGGGGGGGGGGGGCACAGGTCCGGTGGCCATGGATGAAGTGCTGGCTGTCCAGAGTCGGGACCCGGGGTGGACCGCTCGCCTGTGCATTGGTTGGGAACATCTCTGTGCTGCTGACTCGTCTCCGCTCAGGATGGTGTCCTGCTGGCCCCACTATGGACTGGACTCTTACTATTATGTTGGATCCACTATGGACTGGACTCTCACAATATTATGTCAGACCCACTCGACATCCATTGCATTCGGTCTCCCCTAGAGGGGGAGGGGGGTTACCCACATATGCAGTCCTCTCCAAGGTTTCTCATAACCATTCAAATCGACGTCCTACTGGGGTGAGTTTTTCCTTGCCCTTATTTGGGCTCTGTACCGAGGATGTCGTTGTGACTTGTGCAGCCCTTTGAGACACTTGCGATTTAGGGCTATATAAATAAACATTGATTGATTGATTGATTGAACCCATATATTCTCCAAAAGAGTGAAAAATAAAAAGGTGGTCAAATATGTACTTTTGTTTTGCGCTCGGATGCATTGAGTTTTTGTTAAGAATCAGCTACTTTCACAACTTTCTTCACATTGATTGTGGTAGCATCACTGACTTCACTGGGGGAGCAAACATAGAGTGGGTCGATCCAGTGAAAGGGAAGTGGTCTTGGCCTTGGCTGGCCTGGACGCTGGGCTTCCGCATGATGATTGGATGCTCTGTCTGAGGCTGAATCTCTTTTTGAGTGACAGCAAATAGAGTGATTTAGCAATCTTGAAATGTAAACCACTGCAAGAGCATTCTTACGTTTTCATTTTGTTGTTCCGAGTTGATATGGAGAATATTACAATCCTGAAAGTTATGGTTTTTTTGTAAAATATAGCATCTTTATATATTTTATTTGTTTTTGGAGACTGCACTCATGTTTAGAAAGTAGTGGAAAATGAGCTTCTCCTACTTGAAAGAACAGCATCCACTACTGCTCTCCCACTGTTGCATTCCCTTGACGTTAGTTAGGCTCATTAAATATGTGGGACTCAAAGTGGTGGGCCAGCAAGCGTCTGCTGTTTAAGTGTTCTGAGCGGCAATTTGTACTCCTTGAAGAAAAAAGCCTTGTGCGTACGTTGTTTTAGGCTGCTGGAACTGTTCAAAATGCAAAATGGATAAAAGTTTCTTCAGAGTTCCTCGGAGATAATCAATAGGGGCGAAAAAGTTTTTATGAAAAATAACGACAACGCACGTAAGTTAACTTCATGATTTGTCGTTAAACAAGGACTAAAAACATAAAATAATATTGCACCTTTCTTATGACACAGAGCAAAAAGTCTTGCTTGTCAAAGTTGTTCCATCAGGTGGAGGTTCCACAGCGATCGTATCCAAAACAGCTGACTGTCATTAGCGCTGGCAGGAGTGTCGCAAAGCCCATTTAGATATGTATTTTTTATTAATGTTGAGTGAAAATTGAAGCAAGTTTACGTTCAAACATACACTATATTGCCAAAAGTATATGGCCACCTGCCTTTACTCACCTATGACCTTGAGGTGCCATCCCATGGAATTGTCCAAAATGTTTTGGTATCCTGGAGCATTCAAAGTTCATTTCACTGGAACTAAGGATCCTGAAAAACCAACCCCACACCATAATTCCTCCTCCACCAAATTTCACACTCTGCACAATGCAGTCCGAAATGTAGCGTTCTCCTGGCAACCTCCAAACCCAGACTGGTCCATCAGATTGCCAGATGGAAAAGCGTGATTCTTCACGCCAGAGAAGGCGTCCCCACTGCTGTAGAGTACAGTGGCAACGTGCTTTACACCACTGCATCCCACGGTTTGCATTGGACTTGGTGATGTATGGCTTAGATGCAGCTGTCGGCCATGGAAACCCATTCCATGAAGCTCTCTGTGTACTGAACGTGGGCTAATTGGAAGTTCACATGAAGTTTGGAGCTCTGTAGCAACTGACTGTGCAGAAGGTCTTTGCACAATGTGCTTCAGCATCCTCTGACCCCTCTCTGTCAGTTTATGTGGCCTTCCCACACTCTTCATTTTTCTTATAATAAGGTTGACTTTGGAATATTTAGGAGCGAGGAAATTTCACGACTGGATTTGTTGCACAGGTGGCATCCTATGACAGTTACACACTGGAAATCACTGAGAGCGGCCCATTCTTTCACAAATGTTTGTAGAAACAGTCTCCATGCCTAAGTGCTTGATTTTATACACCGGGCCAAGTGATTAGGACACCTGATTCTCATCATTTGGATCGCTAGCCAAATACTTTTAGGAATATAGTGTACATTAAGTCCCCTTATAGTGTGTTTAAAGGCAGCAAGGCAGTGTTGTTGAGTTTGGAAATGACAGCGAACAACCGTGACGTCATCACAAGTCTCCGTTTGTGCCGTGTACACGCATACACTAAGCAGAGAGTTTTGGATCTCTACACTTTGGCCAGCCGCAAGTTTGCGTTTTTAAAGACAAAATTATGCGTCCGCGTGTGGACAAGAGGCCTAAAATTACTTTGCATTGTTTGATGCATCGCTGGTATCTGCCAATAACCGCGCATAGCTGATTTTACTACTTCCGGTGCTGACGTGAGACAACCATGTGACTCGAGTTAGTGCGACACAGGCCCTTGTCATTGGCCCTACACACATTACAAAAAAATAAAACACAAATCAACCAATAATAACAACACAAAGCTTTGTTTTTAAAAACAATATATATATATATATATATATATATATATATATATATATATATATATAATATTAGGGTTGTACGGTATACCGGTACTGGTATAGAATTGTGGTACTAATGAATCAAAAATGGTACTATACTCTGTTTGAAAAGTACCGGTCCCCGGGCATGACGGCGCGTCGTCACGTCATGACATTGCTGGTTTTGCAAGCAGAAGAGCATGTTCGGCAGCGCACAATCCCAGAGTACTTACAAGCAGACACAGTGTGTAGACAGAAAAGGGAGATCGGATGCATTTTGGTCTAAAAACTAAAGATAAAGGTGAAGTTATAACACTGAAACACCCTCAGGAAGAGGTGCTTTAAGACATGGCTAGCTAGCTAGCGGTAAATGTCCATTCACAGTCCGCAGTGTTTTAGCTACTTCTAAATCACTAATTATCGCCTCCATGGCGACAAATAAAGTACGTTTCTTACAAGTATCATCCCTGCAGGATGAGGAATAGCTAAAAATGTTTCACTACACACCGTAACTCACCGGCGTCAAAATAAACAAACCCCATTGGTGGATCTACACCTGACATCCACTGTAATGATACCAAGTGCAATAGTGTATCTAGTCGATACTACTATAATTACATCGATATTTTTTATTGTCACAAAAATATTTTTTCCTTTTTAAAAAAATTTCTATTATGTTTTTAAACTCAGGAAATATGTCCCTGGACACATGAGGACTTTGAAGATGACCAATGTATGATCCTGTAACGACTTGGTATCGGATCGATACCTAAATTTGTGGTATTATCCAAAACTAATGTTAAGTATTAAACAACAGAAGAATAAGTGATTATTACATTTTAACAGAAGTGTAGATAGAACATGTTAAAAGAGAAAGTAAGCAGATATTAACAGTAAATGAAAATGTAGATTAATAATTCATTTTCTACCACTTGTCCTTAATAATTTTGACAAAATAATAGAATGATAAATGACACAATATGTTACTGCATACGTCAGCAGACTACATTAGGAGCCTTTGTTTGCTTACTTACTACTAAAAGACAAGTTGTCTTGTATGTTCACTATTTTATTTAAGGACAAAATTGTTCTTAGATTGCAATAAGAAACATATGTTTAATGTACCGTAAGATTTTTTGTAAAAATAAAGCCAATAATGCAACTTTTTTGTGGTCTCCCTTATTTAAAAAATAACCGAAAAGTATCTAAATACATTTTGGTACCAAAATATTGGTATCGGGACAACACTAATGTATATATATATATATATATATATATATATATATATATATATATATATATATATATATATATATATATATATATATATATATATATATATACATATATATATATGTATATATATATATATATGGCCTTGAAAAGGTTGGTGCCCTCTGTTTTACACGCTCCTTTCAATTTTTAATTTGTGGCCAATATGTGTACAAAATAAATGTGTCCATTTTTATGTGGGTGTGGCTTAGATTGAGTTGTGTTCTATAGTCCGGAAATTCAAGTACAGTATTGTATTGTGATATATGTCATTTCGTTTTACGTTTTAAATGCAATGAAAATAAAGTTCCATTCCATTCCACGCCAGCGGCGTAATGTGACAGGCAGAAGAATTCAATGCTCTTCCACTAGATGGCATTAAGTAATTAGTTAGTTTGTGTATCCACCTGCTGCCATTCATACTCCGGAATAAATCAATTGATATTTTTTTCCATGTGAGATATGTGCTTTGGCTTGGTTGTTGAAAGACTGCAGTAGAGACCCTGCAGCCTCGTCCCTTCTCCTCCTCTCCTCTCTGAGATAAAGAGAGTGAAGAAACAGCAGAGGTGAAGGCGTCATTAAAAATGAAAGAGGTCATCCTAAAAGGATGCAAGTGGAGAAAGAGGGGCTCAGGGGGTATGTGCCAACAAGGAGGATGAGTGTGTTTTCGCCACACTAAGCTGCCTCCTTCTTGTCGGAATGCACGATGCTGAAGGGATGCAAGAAAAAATTACAAAACATAAATACAGAGTAGGCTTGTACAGTATATCAAAAACACTTACTGTGGCATGGCATGAAGCATGAACTATAGTAAACAGGAATCTCATGGGTAGCAGAGGTATGATAGATGGATAATATCACCTGCACGATCAATGACATGATTAGTGACAGGTGCGCGAGTGCAAGGCGTGAGACAGGTGCGTGACATGAGGACAGGTGAAAACTAATTGGTTGCTATGGTGACAAAACAAACAACAGTGCACAAAAAGTCCAAAAACCAAACCTGAACATAACCAAAACAAAACATGATCACACAGACATGACAACATGTTTCACTACACACCGTAGCTCACGGGCATCAAAATGTAAACAAACGTGGATCTACACCTAACATCCACTGTAATGATACCAAGTACAGGAGCGTATCTAGT